>NC_090253.1:31537344-31619844 GCF_037325665.1 Littorina saxatilis
CCTAGGCTTGGAAGACGCCCGGGACTGTCCCGGGTATGAGCCCGAGTCGCAGAAGGTTTACAGGATTTTCCGCAGAATGGGGGCCGGGGCCATGTCGTGGAATGACGGCCAGGAAAGATGCCGGCAACTGGGCGGTGACCTGGCCATGATGAAGACGATGGCAGAGTGGAACAAATTTTACCAACTCGTTGGCAACGTCAGTCCTCCCGTTAGCTACGTTGTCTGGGTCGGGATTCACGGCTTTGACCTGAACGTACCTGACTACTACCGCCACGCCTACTTCTGGCTGGACAACACCGTGTCCTATTCAGTCAACCTCACTCACTTCCACTACCAATCAGTGCAGGGTAGAGTGTGCATGTACCACAGCTCCAACAGGAAGCGCCAGCTTTGCTTCGCGGCCTGCAATTTTTTGTACGCCAGTGCCTACGCGTGTCAAGTCGGACGGCATCAGTCATCGGAAGAGTCCCTAAGGGCTGTGGAATTTCCTGAGCTGAGGGATTTGATCCGGAAAACCACGAACCAGTCGTTCGTGCGATGTGAAAACGGTGGTCACATAACACACAGTTTTCTGTCCTGTGATCCACAGAGCCATTGTGGAACCGGCCAACTTCAATTTGATTGCTCGATCTCAAACACGAACGCCAGTGGCGCGTCTGTGACCAGCAAGGATGACGCAGGTCTAGCTGAAGGTAACATAAGAGAGAGTGTATCAGACGATAATAATGACGCATCTTTCAAAGCTGCCGAGGTAAGGGTGGCCATGTTTGTTTGTGACAACGGACGCAGAACCGTGCCCTACAGCTTAGTGTGTGACTTCAGGGAGGACTGTGACGACGCGTCAGACGAAGCGTGGTGTGTGCACAGAGAGAAGTGTGCGGGCTTCACGTGCCACAATGGTCAGTGCCTGACCGAGACCGCACACTGTGACGTCAGACGGGACTGCTGGGACGGGTCGGACGAGCTTTGCGACCACATTCACCTGCTGACAAGGACAATCAGCAGAATGCTGCCACCCACTCTCATCTCTTTTGATGGTGAGAATTCCTTCTTTCTTTCCTCATGCAAGTTATCCGATTGTGCTTATAACAAAAGTTAAATAACCCGTGCATATATCTGTTGTCACCCAAGGTGGAGGAGGGTGGGGTGCATCGGAATGGGGTCGAACATTGTGCTGTTTTATCGGAACTCAGCAAATATGAAACATAATGTTAAATTTATTGCAGTTTTTAGCGTAATTTCGTCTAAACATAGCCGTCACTATTACCGTGCAACTAGTAATTGGTGTAGATTACCATGTACAGTAATTGGTGTAGATTGTCATGTACAGTATTTGGTGTAGATTACCATGTACAGTAATTGGTGTAGATTACCATGTACAGTAATTGGTGTAGATTACCATGTACAGTATTTGTGTAGATTACCATGTACAGTAATTGGTGTAGATTACCATGTACAGTAATTGGTGTAGATTACCATGTACAGTAATTGGTGTAGATTACCATGTACAGTATTTGGTGTAGATTACCATGTACAGTATTTGGTGTAGATTACCATGTACAGTATTTGGTGTAGATTACCATGTACAGTAATTGGTGTAGATTACCATGTACAGTATTGGTGTGGGCGTGTTGGGAACCATGTCAGTTGAAGAAAACAGATGGTCAAGAACGCTGGGCACGTCAAAATGATGTAGATGCTACCAATCGAAAGCATTTGATTCTCTTTTCAAAAGTCTGGTGTAGATTCCTGTGGACTAGTACAGTATCAGCCTCTGTGTACACTGTCTTTTCTTCCTTGAACTGTACGGATGTGCTCCTAAAATAAGCCAACTAGGAAGAACTAAGGGAAACAAGCGCTCTAAATATTATAAGAAAAGAGAAATGGTGAAGTTAGCAGGACCAGCAGAACGAGTCTTTTGGCATGCACTTTCAGACAGTCAGAAGTATCAAATAAAAGAGCGAACATTATCCTCTGTTGCCTTTGGCACCACGTGACTTGAGCATCTGAGCTCTCACCGATATATGAACTATTTAGAGCGCTTGCGTCCCGCTGTCATTTCCTGTTGTTTTTCCCACCTTGGACTCCCTTGGTTCTGATCTCCATCAGGTCAAGGCAACTTCAGTCAGACCCCTCTCAGCCCCTCGGACTCTTGCCCCGAGACACACCTCAGATGCTCAGACGGCAACTGCCTGCCTGTGTTCGTGCGTTGCAACGGGGTGTACGACTGCTCTGACAAGGCGGACGAGGTTGAGTGCGACAACGTGACGTGTCCAGGCTTCTACCGCTGCCGCTCGTCCAGCGTGTGTGTGCACCCTGACCACCTGTGTGACGGCTGGCCCCAGTGTCCGCAGCGAGACGACGAGTGGCTGTGTCAGGCTCAGTGTCCCTCCCACTGCAGCTGCCATGGCCACGCCTTCGTCTGTTCCCGCCCTTTCCCCGCACCCTCCTTCCCTCAGTTGCGCTACCTTGACGCTTCGGGGTCCGGTATGACGATGAATGACGTCAGCACCAACGTGTATCTGACGTGGCTCAGGCTAGCGTCGTGTGGGATATTGGAACTGCCGGTAATGGACCTGCCCAACCTGAGAATGTTGGACCTGAGTGACAATCAGCTTACGACTCTTGGAATAGATGTTTTCCTGAGTCTCACCAACCTAGTAATTCTCCGTCTGGCTGGAAATCCTTTGCTTTCTGTCACAGCAGGGAACAACTTCACCCAGCAACGAACACTTCAAGTCCTCGATCTTTCCGGCACATTCCTCACATCGCTCGGCAGTCAGTCTTTTTCAGGCTTTCCAGAGCTGCGGACCCTTAACGCTTCAAACAGCAAAATAGAGGTCATCACTGAGGACGGTTTCCTCCATACCCCGAAGTTAGGTGTTGTGGACCTACGGGGAAACCGTGTGGAACGCTTCTCAGTGAACCTTTTCAACGGACTGAAACGGCTAGTGGCTGTGTACTCTGACAACTACAAGCTGTGCTGCAGGGACACCCTCCCATCCAACTTCGAGATAGATTCCTGCCATGCGCCTCGAGACGAAATATCTTCGTGCGAGGATCTTCTTCGCACTGATGTTTTCCGAGCATTCCTGTGGCTGTTTTGCATTCTTGCTTGTTTGGGAAACGCAGGATGTCTCCTGTTTCGGTCTTTTGTACACAAGACGTCCCTGTCGAGCGGTTTTAACGTCTTTGTCAGCAACCTTGGAGCGGCGGACTTCCTGATGGGGATTTACCTGGCTATGGTTGGAGGAGCGGACATTGCTTACCGAGGACAGTACTTCCTTTCCGAGACGGCCTGGAAGTCAGGGGTTGTCTGTCAAGCAGCAGGGTTCCTGTCCCTGTTGTCCTGTGAGACCTCGGCCACCATGATCTGCGTCATCACGCTGGATCGTTTCCTGGTGCTGCGCTTTCCCTTCAGCAGGTTTCACTTCAAGCCGAGGTCAGCAGTGCTGGCCTGTGTGGCTGTCTGGCTGCTGGGGGTCATCATCGCGGCTGTGCCCCTTCTCCCGGTGACGTCACAGTGGCAGTTCTACGGGCAGACCGGCATCTGCATCCCTCTACCCATCACCAGGCAGAGTTTCCCGGGCCAGGGCTACGCCTTCGCCGTCATGATCGTCTTCAACCTGGTCCTGTTCCTGCTGATCGCTGCTGGCCAGGTTCTCATCTTCTGGACCATCAGGGCCACCGCAATCACCTCCACAGCACGCTACAAGTCCAAGGAGATGACCATCGCCCGTCGCTTGACCTCCATCGTGGTGTCCGACTTTCTCTGCTGGTTCCCCATCGGTCTGTTAGGCGTGCTGGCGGCCACTGGAACCCCCATCCCTGGCGAGGTCAACGTGGCCGTGGCCATCCTGGTGCTGCCGCTCAACTCGGCGCTCAACCCCTTCCTCTACACCTTCAACCTGCTGGTGGAGAGGTGGGACAGGCAAGAGGAGCAGAGGCTTCTCAAGGCGCTGGAGGAGCAGCGAGACCAAGACTGAGACCTGCTGGTGGAGAGGTGGGACAGGCAAGATGAGCAGAGGCTTCTCAAGGCGCTGGAGGAGCAGCGAGACCAAGACTGAGACCTGCTGGTGGAGAGGTGGGACAGGCAAGAAGAGCAGAGGCTTCTCAAGGAGCTGGAGGAACAGCGAGATCAAGACTGAGACCTGCTGGTGGAGAGGTGGGACAGGCAAGAAGAGCAGAGGCTTTTCAGGGAGCTTGAGGAGCAGCGAGATCAAGACTGAGTTCCGCTACGCAGGAGGAAATAAGTCTTTACTCGCAGGAGATTTCATGTCTGTCTGTCTGCGTCGAAATCGTCAACGCAATGCAAACGGCCTTTACTGAAAGAAGATTCCCAGATTTTGTGTGTTCAAGCCTCTTGTGGTCAGGTTATGGTATTAGCTAAGGCACGATTTGACGTTTGCTGGTTTATGGTCTGTTTCTTAGACTACCACCGAAGCGACCCGGGTTCAATTCCCTTGACAAAATGTATTCAGAATGATAGACCAGGAATTGAGACGAAGGTGTGTGTGTGTGTGTGTGTGTGTGTGTGTGTGTGTGTGTGTGTGTGTGTGTGTGTGTGTGTGTGTATGTGTGTGTATGTGTGGGTGTGTATGTGTGTGTGTGTGGGTTGTGTGCTTTTTTCTCCATTTGTTTGGTAATGCTTTTTATGACAGTGTATCCGGCTTTTGAAAAAGTTGAGCCGGCACTGTGATGACCTCAATAATAATAATAATAATAATAATAATAATAATAATAATAATAATAATAATAATTGTCAGTAAGCTTGTTTGTTTGTTTGCTTAACGCCCAGCCGACAACGAAGGGCCATATCAGGGCGGTGCTGCTTTGACATATAACGTGCACCACACACAAGACAGAAGTCGCAGCACAGGCTTCATGTCTCACCCAGTCACATTATTCTGACACCGGACCAACCAGTCCTAGCACTAACCCCATAATGCCAGACGCCAGGCGGAGCAGCCACTAGATTGCCAATTTTAAAGTCTTAGGTATGACCCGGCCGGGGTTCGAACCCACGACCTCCCGATCACGGGGCGGACGCCTTACCACTAGGCCAACCGTGCCGGTTTGTCAGTAAGTACTGGTGTCACATGACTGATGTGAACCAGTTGAGCCTAAGCGAGACTGTGCTCTCATCCTCAGAATTAATTAATGACATGTACCTTATATTCTCCACAATACCAAATGACCATACATTCCCTGCTTCTCAATTAAAGCAGAAGTGGGTTTTTTCTGACAGATTGCATGTGCCTGTGCCACAGTGCCACTGATCTAAAAATAGAAGCCGCTTTGTTTCATCTAATTTTCGCCGACTTGCATAGATTCTTCTCATATGCTGTGTTAGTGGCATGTAGCTTATCATCCACATTACCAAATGATGAGTTAGTATACAATTCCGAGCGGCTAACAGAAAACACAAGTGTTATTCCGATAACGTACCAGCTAGACCAGTTTGGAAGACTGACTCGATCGACTCTGTCATACGTAGCAGACTACACTGAAATACGACTGCATCAGTTCAGTAAATGAATGGTTTCCGAATTATTATTTCAAGGCAAGAACAATCGTAATCGAAAACGTGTAGGGTTCAGAACGTTCTTACCATATACAAGACTTATTACCAGCCTGCCTCATGCGTGCAGACTCAGTGCAGACTGCAGTGGTTCGATTGCCCTAGCCTAGCAGACGACATAAACCCCGCTCAGCAAATGAACATTGTTGGGCAAATGTGAACGAAAAAACGATGGGGATATAACACGTGTAGGGTTCAGAGCATTCTTACCGTTCATATTTAATATGAGACTCCCCGATGAGTGAAGATACAACACGAGAAATATGCCACATTTATTTTGAAAATGTGCTAACCGTCGAGTCCTTCGAGTCAATTCAAGGGGAGTCACTCCGCACAGTCAATCCGTCGAAGCTCGACTGGAGGTTTCGAATCGCAAATAACGAAGAGCACAGTCCTTTCTCCGAGTTCAACTGAGATCTCTCTAAAAGATCATCACTGTTCAGCTTAACGCTACACTGGAATTTACCAACAGAAATTAAAATGCGTGTGACGAAAGCACGACACACTTGAGACACCCCACACAAAAGTAGATCTTACTGCACGAACACGACCTGACCACACAGTTATGCCTATTCAAATGCGCGTAGCAAAATGTGCGTTTGGAATCTTCTTTTTTCTATGGTGGTACTGACAATATCGTTATTGAAACAGTCTCAGTGCACTAAGGGATTTATAGAGCAAATCTCGAAAATAATTATTGAACTCAGCGCTATGCGCTTCGTTCAATAATGAATTTTCTCGATTTGCTCTATAAATCCCTTAGTGCACTGGGATGTCTCAATAACTTAAATAATAATAATAATAATAATAATAATAATAATAATAATAATTGTCAGTAAGTACTGGTGTCACATGACTGATGTGAACCAGTTGATTGGCTAATGGCGATGCGCTTAAATCTGTTAGCGCACTCCTGGAGTGCGCTAACTTTTCCACAGAGCGTATTCTTACACCCTTTGCCAAAGCGAGACTGTACTCTCATCCTCAGAATTAATTAATGACATGTAGCTTATATTCTCCACAATACCAATGGTTATGACCATAAATTTCCTGCTTTTCAATTAAAGCAGAAGTGGTTTTTTTTCTGACAGATTGCATGCGACTGTGCCGCCCACAGTTGCCACTGATCTAAAAATAGAACCCGCTGTGTCTAATTTTTCAGTTTCGACTTGCGAAGATTCCTCTCATAATTATGCCATGTTAGTGGCATGTAGCTTATTATCCACATTACCAAATGATGAGTTAGTATACAATTCCCAGCAGCTCAGTAACAGAAAACACAAGTGTTATTCCGATAACGTAGCACCTAGATCAGCACGTAGCAGACTACACTGAAATACGACTGCATCTGTTCAGTAAATGAATGTTTTCCGAATTATTATTTCATGACAAGAACAATCGGAATCGAAAACGTGTAGGGTTTAGAACGTTCTTACCATATATAAGACTTATTACCAGCCTGCCTTATGAGTGCAGACTCAGTGCAACGGGACGAGCAATTTTTGTTTTTGAAATGAGACTCAGTGCAATAGCCTACCAGCAGACGACATAAATCCCGCTCAGCAAATTAACATGTTAGGCAAATATGAACGATAACACGATGGGGATATAATACGTGTACGGTTCAGAGCATTCTTACCGTTCATATTTAGTACCAGACTTCCCGATGAGTGAAGATACCACACGAAAAACATGCCACATTTATTTTGAAAATGTGCTTTCCGTCGACCTTGGCAAGGGGCAAAACTCTGCACAGTCAATCTGTCGAAGCTCGATGAAGGTTTCGAATCGCAAATAACTGAAAGCACAGTCCTTTCTCCGAGTTCAAATGAGATCTCTCTGAAAGATCATCACTGTTTAGCTTAACGCTACACTGGAATTTACCAACAGAAATTAAAACAAGAGTCTGCGTGTGAGACAGCCTACACAAAAGTAGATCTTCTATACGACCTGACCACACAGTTATGCCTATTCAAATGCGCGTAGCAAAATGTGCGTGTTGTATCTTCTTTTTTTCTCTGGCGGTACCGACAATATCGTTATTGAAACAATCCCAGTGCACTAAGGGATTTATAGAGCAAATCTCGAAAATAATTATTGAACTCAGCGCTATGCGCTTCGTTCAATAATGAATTTTCTCGATTTGCTCTATAAATCCCTTAGTGCACTGGGATGTCTCAATAACTTAAATAATAATAATAATATAATAATGATGATGCTCACAATGAACCCATATAAGTCCACTGTCCCATTTTTGGGAGGCTGAATGAAATCCACTGCTGGCATTCACATTGAGGTGATAGTTCAGATTTCTTTTCTTAATTGGACTTGGGAGGCCAAAAGCACAACGCACAACTAAGTTTCAGTGCAATCTTTTCCTATATTTTGCTGAGGCGGTCATTGCACATTAATTTTTGGGTTGTTGGTGCTTGCAATTAACGGTCATCTTCAAAGTAAATTCGGCCAGAACATTTTTGTTTAAAAACTTTGTATACACCATTATGAAGGAATACTGTTCAGCATAACATAATGCAAAAGTGGTTTTCTTGTTTTTTATCAGAATGAAATAAAGTTGATATGGTGCGAGCTGAAACAATCTTCCCATTTTTGAGACGGTGGGATCAAGAGGGGTTGGGTTTTGCTCCTTACTCTCATCAAGGTCTTTTATTTTTCTGCATACTGTAAATGCTTCATCGAGTGATTAGCATGCTTTGGGATAAATTCTACAGACATAACAGATAATCTGGAATAATATTACAGATATGCGAGTCAGTTTCTTCTCAAAATGAGGAACATTTTCATTGTGTATTTGGTTCATGTAATCACAGGCTTATACTGTCAACCAGCGTTTATGCTATGGTGCTACCAAAAAGTTTGATGATTTTAAATGAAACTTTTTTGTTCAATTCTAATGTGTGCCAAGGTTGGTTGTAGGCCATTTCAAAAATGAAAAGACCAAAATATTTACACCAAAATGGCAATTGTTCAAAAGCACCAAAATATTTCCTCGCTTGCAATACGGAACGCCAGCCAACAATACTCCAGTGTAGGTGAAAAATATAATCATCGTAACAGTGTCCCATATTAGGGAATGCCGAACCAACATTCATTATGTTTATATGCAGTTAATATGCATTTATAAAGGGTATACAGCTGAGTTAGACTCCATAAGAACTGAATGTTTTGATTGCCAAAGACCTTCAACATTAGCAAAGCCATCCGCTGTCTATAAACTCAAGAAACAGCCCGCTGCTGCACCTGCTGCAAAAAATAAAAGTTAAACTTGTCCCTGAAAGAGACCATTTTCTGTCAGAAAGGCATGTTGAACACTTTCAAGGCGATGAGCGATGTGGATCGCACAGACTACAATGTAATCCCACACCGCATCAAAAAAAAAAGAGAAAAAACCCCCAACTCGGTTGTCCAGCCCTGAAAGTCCAACAAATGGTGTACTCGCCTTTGGCTAGTGGTTCTGAAAATGTACTAGCCAGAGAGCAAACTTTTCTAGCCAAACCAACAATTTGTTTCAGCAACTTAACTCGCATTTGGCGAGTACATGAACATTTCTACTCGCCAGTTACATGTTTCTACTCGCCATGGCGAGTAACATACTCGCCACATTCAGGCATGTGGTCACTGTTCGCATTCTACGTTGTCAGAATACAGCAGTCATTACATTCTGTTCAGAAAAGTACAGACAGCTGAGAGTGATCCATTGGATCGCCTTGATACAGTGTATAAGGCGTTCCAAAGCAAGGGTTTAGAATGTTCGAGCAATATAGGCATCTTCCGCTAGTCACCTTCGAGTACCTACCCTGCATGGCGGGTGCCTCCAGATATTGACCACATTGTAATGAGACTTGAAAAACATATTAGTCGCGGCTTTTGTAGGATCTTATTCACGAGATGCAAAGAATTCGATTTTGGGAGTGCGCAATAAGTTTGCTGACTTCTTTCGCAACCACAGAACATCCAAGGGTGTTTCAGCGCTCTGAAGAAGGTGGTGTTCTCCGATAATAAGGCCTTTCTGTGTTATGTGCATTTGCACAGATTGGCAGTGAAAGAACTTTGCTGGGAGAATTTGAAACGTTCCATGGATCCAAATAAATCTTGCGTGAACACCGTTTTTCCAAATAAAATAAACATGCTTCTGCGTTAACTGCTTTTTTACGAATGGGTAACATTTCTATCAAATAATATTTTTTAAATGTACAAAAAATGTATATTCTTAAATCTATCACAACACATTTTTATGTAATATTCTTTACTTTTTCTAAGTTTCGTTTTAAACTGGTTTTGTCTGTTCAGGTTTTGTTCATGACACCTTGTTCGGGAAAACGAGTGTGTGGCGGGGTAGGTGGGGGGGGGCATCGGCAGGTCAGCAAGATAGTGTTTATGCATTCCTATCATACAAATCACGTTAAATACTATTGATTGTTTTAAATAAAGTTCATCTGACAACAATGAAAGAAGAACTGCAAAGCAGTGAACTCGTATCTTTGTTGCATGGTGACGTGAAAAACCCTACCCACTTGATTCCACTGTCCCCAAAATGGGACACTAACATTTCGTGCTCAAAATCAACATTTACTCATCTGATCACAACAACTGCCAAATATGTTCATAAGACACAAAAATCAAAAGTTAAATACCTCATTTGTGAAAAAATAAAATTTTGACATATAATAATGATGTATTATGGGTTAAGAAAATCGGTCCTGTGTTTGCTTGCTTCTCGGAGACCATCGCTACCAAGCATTTCTATGTCGCTGAAGACTGATCCCCGGGTTTTCAGTGTTACTTTCAAGCTGACGCATTGACTAAATGTTTTGATGTCGTATTAATGCGTCTTGTGCGTTTCTTTGTTTGTTCGCAGACTCAACAAAATACCTACCCACTTACGCACGAAAATCATGGAAACACTTTAAGTTCGAACACTGTTTCCATGATTTTTGTGTGTCAGTGGGTTTTTGCCATCTTACATCTTCTAGACCATCGAATCAACTTGGGTTCGATTCACGGTCGGGAAAAAAAGTATTTGTATTTGATTGTTTTATGTTTTCTTCTTGTTTTTACATTTAGTCAAGTTTTGACTAAATGTTTTAACATAGAGGGGGGAATCGAGACGAGGGTCGTGGTGTATGTGTGTCTGTCTGTCTGTCTGTCTGTCTGTGTGTGTGTGTAGAGCGATTCAGACTAAACTACTGGACCGATCTTTATGAAATTTGACATGAGAGTTCCTGGGTATGATATCCTCGGACGTTTTTTTCATTTTTTTGATAAATGTCTTTGATGACGTCATATACGGCTTTTTGTGAAAGTTGAGGCGGCACTGTCACGCTCTCATTTTTCAACCAAATTTGTTGAAATTTTGGTCAAGTAATCTCCGACGAAGGCCGGACTTCGGTATTGCATTTCAGCTTGGTGGCTTAAAAATTGATTAATGACTTTGGTCATTAAAAATCTGAAAATTGTAAAAAAAAAACTTTTATTGTAAAACGATCCCAATTTACGTTCATCTTATTCTCCATCATTTTCTGATTTCAAAAACATATAAATATGTTATATTTGGATTAAAAACAAGCTCTGAAAATTAAAAATATAAAAATTATGATCAAAATTAAATTTTCGAAATCAATTTAAAAACATTTTCATCTTATTCCTTGTCGGTTCCTGATTCCAAAAACATATAGATATGATATGTTTGGATTGAAAACACGCTCAGAAAGTTAAAACGAAGAGAGGTACAGAAAAGCGTGCTATCCTTCTCAGCGCAACTACTACCCCGCTCTTCTTGTCAATTTCACTGCCTTTGCCATGAGCGGTGGACTGACGATGCTACGAGTATACGGTCTTGCTGCGTTGCATTGCGTTCAGTTTCATTCTGTGAGTTCGACAGCTACTTGACTAAATGTTGTATTTTCGCCTTACGCGACTTGTTTATGTATCATTTTGATTACTGTTTCCTTGAAATGAGGTAGGTATTTTTTTTGTGTGAGCGTGAGAGGTTTTGCCATGTTACATCTTTGTTTAAAAGAGGGTAGGTATTTGTTTGTGTCTGAGCGTAAGAGGATTTGCCATGTTACATCTTTGTGTGAAAGAGGGTAGGTATTTGTTTGTGTCTGAGCGTGAGAGGATTTTGCCATGTTACATCTTTGTGTGAAAGAGGGTAGGTATTTGTTTGTGTCTGAGCGTGAGAGGTTTTGCCATGTTACATCTTTGTGTGAAAGAGGGTAGGTATTTGTTAGTGTCTGAGCGTAAGAGGATTTGCCATGTTACATCTTTGTGTGAAAGAGGGTAGGTTCTTGTTTGTGTCTGAGCGGGAGAGGATTTTGCCATGGTTTATCTTTGTGTGAAAGAGGGTAGGTATTTGTTTGTGTCTGAGCTTGAGAGGATTTTGCCATGGTTTATCTTTGTGTGAAAGAGGGTAGGTATTTGTTTGTGTCTGAGCGGGAGAAGATTTTACCATGGTTTATATTTGTGTGTAAGAGGGTAGGTTCTTGTTTGTGTCTGAGCGGGAGAAGATTTTACCATGGTTTATATTTGTGTGAAAGAGGGTAGGCATTTGTTTGTGTCTGAGCAGGAGAGGATTTTGCCATGGTTTATCTTTGTGTGAAAGAGGGTAGGTATTTGTTTGTGTCTGAGCGTAAGAGGATTTGCCATGTTACATCTTTGTGTGAAAGAGGGTAGGTATTTGTTTGTGTCTGAGCGTGAGAGGATTTTGCCATGGTTTATCTTTGTGTGAAAGAGGGTAGGTATTTGTTTGTGTCTGAGCGTGAGAGGATTTTGCCATGGTTTATCTTTGTGTGAAAGAGGGTAGGTATTTTGTTGTGTTTCAGAGATGTTTTACCTTCTTACATCTCCGTCTTTTAATGGGTACGGGTAGGCATTATTGTTGTTTCTTAGTGGTATACGGGCGGAGCGGGGTATTCTTGCTAGTATATTAATATTTGTGTATATCTGTATGTCGGAGGGCATGTGGACAGAAACATTGATTTTTTAGGTGTCAAAATGGTGCTTTCGGATAATGGATAAATTAAAAACAAATTTGAATAATAGTTTTGGTTGGGAATGTGTGTGCGTGTGTGTGTGTGTGTGTGTGTGTGTGTGTGTTTGTGTGTGTGTGTGTTTGTGTGTGTGTGTGTGTGTGCGTGTGTGTGTGTGGTGATATGTGTGTCAGTGCGTCAGTGTTAACAAAAAGTGTCTGTGTATGCATGTGTGGCTGTACACTGTATGTGACTAATCGTTCCCACATAGATCGTCGCGAGCAAGGGAGCAAACTGCCTCACGGAGCTACCACTGAAGAAGTAACTTCACTTTCTTCCCCTCCATGGACGGCAATCCTACAGAAGTGCAAATTAATACAGTCGAAACTTGGATATAAGAAGAAGAACAAGTCGCGTAAGGCAAAAATACAACATTTAGTCAAGCTGTCAAACTCACAGAATGAAACTGAACGCAATGCAATTTTTCATCATCATCGTCGTCGTCATCGTCATACTCATCAGCATCATCATCATCATCATCATCTTCATCTTCATCATCATCATCATCATCGTCGTCGCCGTCGTAGTTTTCTTCTTCTTCTACTTTCCACTGACTACCCTCGTATCTCCAACAGTGGCGGTTGACAGCAGTGACGGCAGTTAAACTTGACCATCAGCGCTCAGACAGAGAAGGACCCGAGAGCCAACGCAGCTTGGTGCTCCATAAAATAGCGCGGACCCTACAGAACGCACACTATGGGCTCTCTGTTCATTTTCCGCTCTCTCGCGCCAACTCTATAGCAGTCACCTCGGGAACTAGACTGTCCAGTTTGAAGTTGTTGTGACTCTTTAGCTGAGCTTGCTATTGGACACCGATCAAAGTTAGTCGGGTAGGAGACATTACGGGGACAGTAACAAGGGTAGCAAAAGACGGCTCGGAGCTGCGTTGTGCATGGCCCCCTCTATCTGTTTGAGGTCAGTTAATGAGTTGTATCGCTACTGTTCAGCTTTAAAATGGCGTGGTAAAAACGACCGTACACGTAAATGCTCATTCGTGCAAAACACGAGTGTACGTGGGAGTTTCAGCCCATGGACACAGAACAGAAAAATAACAATAATACTCTGTCTTTCCAGTTTGAAACCCCCGTCCGGATTCCTTCTATTGATTTTTAACCACCTGCAATATTAATTCAGGTTTGTGTGTGACCGTGTGACACGAACGACAGAGGGATATAGTTGACTGACCGCTGTTTGTGTGTGAAGTGCGTTGTGCTGTTGGCTTCGTCAGCACTGACGTCAGTCCCCGTGAGCCAGCGTGGAGTGGGAAAGTAGTTCCATATCTATTGATCTCTATTGATCCCTGGGCCGTGACATGAATCGGACATTTTGTACCGGTGTAACACGAGAAAATTACTCCCACGATATTTTTACTCCGGAGTAAAAATTTCGTACGAAAATGTTACTCCCTTTACGAAAAAAGTACTCCCCCATTACACGAGAAAATTACTCCCCACAACAGGTGAGTTCCGAGTAAACATTTCGTACAAAAATGTTACTCCCCAGACGAATAAATAACGAATAAATTACTTTACCCTAACACGAGCAATTTAACTTCCCATGCCAGGGGTGTACGAAATTTTTACTCCCTTGTCCCCTGTTAGTCTTGGTGGTGGAAGGGGTGGAAGGAGGGTAGCGCGACATTCGTTTGCGCGAGATCACATATTGGCATTATCCCTTCGCCCGCATCCCATTTTCGCGTACGAGATTTTTACTGGAAGTAAAAAAAATGGGGAGTAAAAATTTCGTGGAGGGAGTACTTTTTTCGTGCCTTGGGGAGTTCTTTTCTCGTACGAAAGGTGTACTCGGAGTAAGAATTTCGTACGAAATATTTACTTCGGAGTAAATTTTTCGTGGAGTATAAATTTCGTGTTACACCGGCGTCAGCTCTTTCCAGCAAAAAACCCCACTGGGTTGTGAGTGTGTGTCGGCAAAAATCTGCGACTGTACTCACTTGTTTATTTCTATTTTTTATTGTTAGTCTATTTCTTTTTATTCCTAAAGAGCGTACTGAACAAAGACTACGTTGATCACAATTCTAATGCAATCCACAGTCGTCATGATATCGACTACAGGCACACGTATAACAAAAGTCCAGACTCGCGCTTTTGTTGATAGATATTATAAGATGTTTATTATCCATGTATAACCTGCTTTCTGCAGCTATGGGAACCGGAGATTTATTGCATGGGGAACATGAGATTTATTTCCCAGCTGGATGTGAATGAAAACTCGTGAAAATGATGACAATGTTTAATATCCACAGGCTATAGATCATGCCCTTGATTTAGTAAAGCTTTCTTTTGATTGTCCTTTTGATATGGCTCGGTGACCGGTACTTCAATAAATACAAAATAACGTTTTATATTACATCTTAAATGTAGTGTGTGTGTGTGTGTGTGTGTGTGTGTGTGCATGTGTGCGCACGCGTGCGTGCGTGAATGCGTGCGTGTTTGTTTGTTTGTGTGTGTGTGTGTGTGTGTGTGTGTGTGTGTGTGTGTGTGTGTGTGTGTAACTGTATGTACATGCGTCTGTGTGTTCGTGCGTGTCAAGAGCAAAGCACAGAGAAAAACGGTTAGAGTTTCACCACAGGGGAGCGATTTTATACTCATCCTAATTAAGTTACTGAACCCACCATGATCTACCTTCACGGGGCCAAGAGTCTTGAAATGTTTACGTTTTGAAACAGGAAAACCTTAGCTTCCTGCCAATCCACCCCCCCCCCCCCCTCTTCCCCCCCCCCCCCCCCCCCCTGGCCTTGGAAATAAATCGGAAAACAAGTCTTCTTCTTCTGTTTCTCGTTCGCGGCCTGGAAAACAAGTTATTGCAGCAATACTAAAACGCTTCGAAGCTCCATTGCAATTCCCGAACTGTACAATTAGCTAATAAGCCACACACACGCACACACAACTCTCGATAACACACACAGGCACGCACAAACATACACACACACACACACACACACACACACACACGTACACACTCACACACACAGACACACACACACTTGCACATACAGGCACACATACACACACACACACACACTCACACGCACACACACTCACACACACACTCACACACACAGACGCGCACACATACATACACACACTGACACACACATACACAGACAGACACACACACACACTCAAGCATACACACACACACACAGACACAGACACACACGTGGACAGAAACATTGTGCAGTCAGGGACCGGGTGGGTGTATCAAAGGACCATTACAGGCACTTTTTAAGGTCAGATAAAGCAGTTGGGGTTGATTTAATGATATAGGTAAGCATCTACAGATGCAAAAACCGATCAGTAAATCTCAGGTTTTGTGTTGCATCAGTCTAATTTTACACAAAATACATGCTCAAAAAGCGACCAAATTCGTCTGCTACGCGAGACTTCAAATTCCCCGCGGCGGCAAGCCCTTGGCTGTGACGTCACAAGGGGGAGCCAGAAGCGAAAGTAGCAACGCTCGGTGCTCCCGACATCATGCCGAGAGAGTGTGCTGCTGCCGAATGTTCGGAGTTGCAAAAAAAAAAAAGACTCAGGCTTAAGTTTTTATTTGTTTCTATCCGACTGGGTAACAACTACAACGACAACAATAACACTGACAACAACTCGAAAACCAAGAACAACTACAATGTCAACAACAGCTTTACACTCGGATAAACTGTAGGTGGAACACGATTGATTTGACACGTTACAACCTTGATTTCATCTACGACGACGACAACAACAACATCAACTTAAATTCGAGAACATAATTATACGTCTTCAACAACATAGCCAACGGGCAACAACAAATCCGATAGAACTTCAACTACAATCACAACAGTGATCATGGGCTGCGTAATCTATTTGTTGAGTCTGGCAGACATTTGACTTCCACCTTTGAGAGAGAATGTTTTTTCTTCGTACACTTTGTGCCTCAAACCTGACTAAGAGGATACAATTCTACATTAATCCCCGATTATCAACCCAAATAGGTGGGACACTTCCGTCTCAACTCGGACGCCGCTGTAAGAACGATCTCCAGTAACAGACGCTGATAACGATACAGCTATCTGCTCGCTCCTAAGCCACTCCCCCAGCCTGTATGTCTACACACTGGCACCAATTAAACCTCCAACTGAGCTGTTAACCCGTGGTTTGTAAAAATGTAAAAAATATTGTACAAATTACGTCGAACCTAAATCCGCGATTTGTAAAAAAAAAACAATTCTCTATTCAGTCTATTGCCCCATCGCTGGGAAATTCAGATGGCTTCCTCCCAGTGGAAAGCTATAGCAGCAACAGAGTCGCGCTACCCCAAAGTCAAGGGATCCGTTAGATTTGTTTTTCTTTCTTTTTTCATCTCGTTATTTTCCTTCATCGCTGGCGAATTCGGATCGCTTCCTCCCAGTGAAAAGTTAGCAGCAACAGAGTCGCGCTTGTGGTCCAAGTTGTGGAAATGTCCAAGTTGTGGAATGTGTCCAAGTTGTGGTATGTGTCCAAGTTGTGGTATGTGTCCAATATGTGCAACGTTGTGGTATATGTCCAAGATGTGGAATATGTTCAAGATGTGGTATGTGTCCAAGTTGTGGTATGTGTCCAAGTTGTGGTATATGTCCAAGATGTGGAATGTGTTCAAGATGTGGTATGTGTCCAAGATGTAGAACGTGTCCAAGATGTGGTATGTGTCCAAGTTGTGGTTTGTGTCCAAGTTGTGGTTTGTGTCCAAGATGTGGTATGTGTCCAAGTTGTGGTAATGTGTCCCAAGTTATGGTATGTGTCCCATATGTGGTATGTGTCCAAGATGTGGAATGTGTCCAAGTTGTGGTATGTGTCCAAGTTGTGGTATGTGTCCAAGATGTGGAATGTGTCCAAGTAGTGGTATGTGTCCAAGTTGTGGTATGTTTCCAAGTTATGGTATGTGTCCAAGTTGTGGTATGCGTATAAGATGTGGTCTGTGTCCAAGTTGTGGTATGTGTCCAAGATGTGGTATGTGTCTAAGTTGTGGTATGTGACCAGGTTGTGGTATGTGTCAAAGACGTGGTAATATCGTCATGTGTCCAAGTTTTGGTATGTGTCCAAGTTGTGGAATGTGATGGGACAATAAAGAAATGGAGAAAAAAAAATCTAATAGATTCACTGACTTTCGGGTATAGCGCGACTATGTTGTTTCTAGCGTTTCACTCGAAGGAAGCGACCCAAATTTCCCAGCGATGGAACAATAAAGAAAAGGAAGAAAAATCCCATAGATCTCCCCTGACTTTGGGGTATCGCGACTCTGTTGCTGCTAGCTTTCCACTGGGAGGAAGTGATCCGAATTTCCCAAGGACGGGACAATCTAGTAATGATATGGAGAAAGAAAACAAAATCAACGGAGTCGCGCTACCCCAAAAGTCAAGGGATTTTGTTTTTGTGCCTTGACGTTTGGGATGACAAGAAGATATCGGGAACATTAACGTGATTTATAAAAAAAAATGATTACAAATCACGGGGCGCACAGACCCTTGATTTTTAACTCCCAGGCTCAAAACTGTAAGGATCAGCAGCTCAAGTTGCTTCTATGAATACGGCTTCTGACGTCATCGAAAATGTTACCCAGAATTCACCACTTCCGTACTCTCGCGGACGTTCGAGATACAATGGCCGCCAGATCGGAACGCGAAAACGCTTCGCTTCAGCCACGAAATTCGTCGGATTATTGTCTAAACGGTTCCGAAATAAACTAAACCCTGTGAGGGAAGGTGAGAAAACAATTTCCTACGGCATGCATATGTCTGGTTAACCTAAGTCACGCCAAAACGCAAATAAACGCGTTTTTGACACCAAAAATAGCCTGTTGGGGTCCTTTAAGGGTGGCCGAAGAAGCGGGGCGGGGTGCTATTCGCTGTGTTCAGTGAAGCGTGCGCTGTGTAAACTACCTGTATGCTTCAACGTCACGGCTTCCCTCCCGTTTTTAAGCCCCCCACTCTACCTGTCTGTCAAGCCATCCGTGGAATGTTGAGAAGGTAGGAGCGAGAAAAGCGCGAAAGGACACAGTCGGAAGACTCCACATGCGCTATACCTGCAGGCTGGACAGGTGAGTGAGTTGGGTGGGGGGGGGGGGGGGTGAGGGGTGGTATGCTTCTGTAAAGAAGAACCCCAGGTAGCTTCTTCCTTCTAAAGGCCAAGAAGGTGTTCAGTTTGTTTTTGAGTACTCCGAGGCACTGTTTTATTTGCGTGATAAGCGAAATACGTTTCTTCCTGCACTGGTGCCCCCCAAAAGACTACATATTAATATACGTAGTTATTATTTAGTTAAAATTCTGTTGGATTTGTATTTCCCCTCGCTTTGTCCACTCGCTTCACTGAACACGGCGAATAGCACCCCGCCCCGGCCCCTGACTGCACTATGTTTCTGTCCACGTGTGTGTGTGTGTGTGTGTGTGTGTGTGTGTGTGTGTGTGTGTGTGTGTGTGTGTGTCTGTGTGTGTGTTTCGTGCCAATTGTTCTCAGTTCTTGATCATGAAAAAGGTCAATGAAGGTCGCGTTTTACATAATCCGCTAATTTTGACCAAAATGTTTGATATCCATTGAGACTATTGGTGTATTACCTCTACATGTTGTCCCGTAATAAGTGTATTTAACACACACACACACACAAAACAGCCCCACCTCAGCCCCCCCCCCCCCCCCGGTTCCTCTAACACACACACACACACACACACACACACACAAACACACACACACAAACACACACACACCGTGCAAACCGTGCACACACACACACACACGCACACACACACACACCATATCTCTCTTGTGAGAAATCAAGTCAACAGGGAACGAAATTATGCAGACAGCAATTTGTTCTTGTTATTTGCATTATCTTCGCTCACTCATGGCATCTGTGATCAGACACACATTTGCTGCTTTTTTTGGTGCTGCCACTGTCTTTGATTTCCTCTCTGCGTATTCCTTGTGCAAATTTGCCATGCCATAGAGCTCACGTGTAGGAAATGCGTCCACGGGACACCGTCCACCAGGCGATTCATTCATCGCTGTTGAAAACGTCGACCAATGGTCTGCGGAGCGATGATTTGGCTTTTCAAGCGTTTTGCGTGTGGAGATCATTTGAGACACCTTGGTATAATACTTGGGTTTTTGTGTCTGTTTTCTAAAACACTTTTGTTCAGAGGCTTGTATTTGGGGATAAATCGCTTTCTGGTAAGCGGACTATTCCCATTGTTCTAACGAATCAAGTCATTTGGCGTGAATGCATATTAATTAGGTCTTCATGAAGACTAGTGATTTTGACAGCAAACCCTTCCCTCTGTGAAACCTCACGCATTACTGGTTCACCAAGTAAACACGTGAAATAGGCAAAGGAATTTACCGTGTTGAACACACACATAAATTGATATAGCTGGCTGTGAGGTTTTGTCGAGGATGTTTATGAGTTGTCGTTATGAAGAAATAATCAGCATCATAACAGCCAACACTATTTCACTCGCAAAATCACAGTGGCCTGATTGTCTCAAATTGATTTTGAGAGGAATACAAAACAATATATGCACACACAAATTTACTAGTAATGGGAAGCATTCAAGTCTCAAATGAGCTGTACAGCAGTCATTCGCAACAGTCGACGCTGATGTGTGTTGCTTTCAACTCTAAATGGACGACAGGCTTTATGCACTCGGAAACAGAATTAATGGGTCTGTGGTTACGACACCTGCGATTGGTTAATTTACCGATCCAACAGTATCAACTGCGCAGAACATGCAGCACACTAGCATGATCAGATTCCGTCCGATGTGGCAGACAATTGTTTGATAATAGATGAAAAGGACAATATTTGCACCACGACAAAAAAATAGTTGCGGATAGTCTGGACACTCTTTGTTAATTTACGAATCTGGCACACTTTTAATTCTAGATAATTGATTTACAGATCGATTGAATGATAGATTAATTGGTCGATTGATTAATTGATTTAAAAAATATTTCGTCCAATGTTCAAAGTGATTTGACCATTGATTTTGGAGGATCATCAATGTTGAACTAACTGATTGGATTTGCTAGTTTATCTATGTGTGATCGACAAGAAGAAGAAGATATTTTATTTATTAAAGTATACAACACCTGCTTTTTTACTTACACTCAGCACATTCTACCAGGTATCAGAGTTAGGTGTCTTTCCACAAAACCACCTCAGGGTGTGCTCAAAATCCCCAAAAAAGGGCATGAAAGACAGAGCGAAAGAGAGAGACACACAGCGAGACCGTTCAAGTGGCAGTCACTTTGTCAAAGCCGTATTACCTACCTTCACTGCAAGCTCTGTTTCACGCTGTGACAGCCTGCGTGTCCCTCTCCCTGCGTTTACCTGGCGTTTCAAAGAGAGAGAGAGAGAGAGAGAGAGAGAGAGAGAGAGAGCGAGAGAGAGAGAAAGAGAGAGAGGGCCGCAGCAGTTAACTGGTCGTCCGCTGTCAACGCAAGAAGCGGTTTTGGGCTTCGTAGTGAGCGTTGAGTGAGTAGAGCGTGTGTGTGTGTGTGTGTCGCGAGTGTCGCCCGCTTTCCACGGCTCGCGCGCTCTTTCTCTGCGAGTGTCCCTGCTGGCCACTGAAACCGCCCTCTGTGTGCAATTCAGTCTGTGTGTATTCCTGTAGCTTGACGGCAAAATACCTGTGGAGCGGTGCGCGGCCCTGTTATTACCTGAGTGCACAACGTTTTTCGGGAGCGCCTCTCAAGTTGGTGGGTTGGTGGACACACCCGGTACTTCTTTCACAGGGTGGATGTGTTTGTGTCGTGATTTTGAGTCGCTGGTGGCACTATTTTGAGTTCTCTCGCGTGAAAGTTTCACCTGGACTGTTTTTGGTTTTTTTTTTCGGAGTAGAAAGTTTTCTTTCATGGTGAATTCTTCCCAGATGTTGAAGGAGAACTGGTTGTGTTTTGGGGGTGTGTGAAAAGTGTGTGACGACAAGAACAGCAGGATTACAGTCAGTTGTGTTAGTGTCAACACGAGACGGAGCTTACGGCTTCGATCTTTATTTTGAAAACCCTGGAGTATTGCCTATTTGTTTCTGCTGTGTTCGTAAACCTGCGAACACACGTACCCGGAAATAAAACTGTGTACACATACAACTGTGAGTACATCAAGTGCCTTATCGAACTGGATTGTGCTTGAGGCAAGATATCGGCACATACTGCTAGGATTATTACTGCTTATCGGCACCTCTCTCTGTTCTCGCAGGCATATGATTTGAAGTGTCTTCCAGAAGTTTGTGTGAGCAACCATTAACCGCGGCCTTAAAGTTTCGGTGTTTAGCGAAATACCAAGAGGTTAAACTTCCCCTTCCTCGGCGTATGTGTGGTGCGAGAAAGCGAGATTACTTGGTCAAACATGAACATGTGGAGGCTGCGAGAGACTTAACATTTGCACAGTGATAAGATAAAGTAGCCAGTGACCGCGGGAAGTAAGTGCCAACTTTAGCACCACCATTAGGCTCGGGGTCGCTCCACATAGGACCCGCTACTTTCTTTTTGTGTGCGTGTGTGTACGGGAGATCCTGTAGATAAGGTAGACTGAGTAGCCAGGAGGGAACAGCGGGTAGCTGCCACCCGGCCAACGCCCTGGCCTCTGGTAGTTCGCTGCACAGTTAAGACAGACGGTAGGCGTGGGGGCTTGTTGAATCAGCCATCATGGTGCAGGAAAAAGAACTGATCCGGAAACGGGTGTTGTACATCGGCAGCGCGGTCCCCCTAGAATCGGCAGACGGCCTGGATGGCGTTCAGAAGCCGCTGCTGGAGCGCTACCCGGTGGACGATGACGCGGCCGTGCAAGGCGTCCTGGCCTTCCTGTCCATCGTGCCCAGCGGCATCACGCTGCAGTACGTCAGCGACCCGGGCCGCATCCTCTTCTTCCCCATCTCGTCCCTGACGCTGTGCGCCGCCGTGCGGTGCGTGACCAAGGTGAACGGCAGCACGGGGGAGAGGACGCACCAGTTCATGTCTCTGTCCTCCCCCCAGGCTGGAGGCACCAACGCCAAGCGGCCCGCCATCTTCACCACCATCACGCGGCGCACGGAGGGCCGCAAGATCCTGGAGTGTCACGGCTTTATCTGCACCTCCTCCAAGGACGCCCTGGAGCTCGTGCAGGTCACCTCCTACGCCGACCGCGTCATCAAGGGCAAGATCAACGGTGCCACGCCCCCACCCCCCGCCGTCGTCCACCACCACCACCACTCCCACCCCTCCCACTCCCACAACCACGAGCCGTTGTCAATGTCACCTCGTAGTTTCGAGACCAACACGATGAGGTCGGCTGCCTCCACGTCAGGGATCAGCACCAGGGCCTCCCCCCCTGTGGCCGGTCCTGAGGGCGAGCACCCGGTCAGGCTTGTGGCCGGACTGACGGTGTCCGGAGCCAGCATGTCGACGGACAAGACCAGCCAGAGGGTAGCACCCGAGTTCTACGAGGCCCCGCCCCGCCACGGCTACTTCTACAAGACGCCGGACACGCAGATCAAGACGTATACGGTGGAGCGGGTGATGGACGGGGAGAAGGAGCGCCTGACCGCCATCTCCCCCAACGCCATGTCCCCGCGCCCCGGCTCCGACAGGAGGTCCATGTACGAAGGCACACTCTCCCCTCCTCCCCATCATCCAGTCTCAGGAGCCATGACCTTGCCCCATCCCCCAGGCCGCACCCTTATCCCGGTGCGAGCCATGCCTCCTTCAGCCGCTGTCATCAGGCCTCGCTTCTTTTCGCCCCCGCCGCCCCTCCTCCGCCCCCGCCCCATGATGGTGCCCCAGCACCCCATGATGGCAGGACGCGGAGGGGACCCCTACGTCTTCCTGCCGCCACCGCACCCGCCCCACATGGTTGACGCGCCCTACGTCATCCGGCGTCGCCCGCCACGCCGCAGCTCTGACTCTTCCTCCAGGGGTTCCACAGGCTCGTCTTCGCCGCCCGGGTCGCCCCGGGAGATGAACGGACGCCGGATGGTCAACGGGGACGGCGCCGACGGGTCGAGTGACGTCAGCTCCAGGCCTCACACGCCCCCCACGGACTACGAGCGAGGAGGGCCTCGCGTCAGCCGCAAGGAGCAGTTTGACCGCAGCCAGCGACACATCAAGGAGATGAATGGGGGGCCTCTTCCGCCTCACCTCAGCTACGCCACGCTCCCGGGAGGTCCCCTCCCGCCTCAACCCCCTCCCGGCTACCCTTACGACTACTACGTCTACCCCACCCGCTACCCGTACGGCCCTGTTGCGTACCCGCCTTTCATGATGGAGCGGGCCCGGTCTGTGCCGCCCCAAGCAAACCGGGGCAAGTCGCACGACCGCAAGAAGAACCGCAAGGGGAAGAAGGAGAAGAAGAAGTCCGACAAGCGCATGTACGGCGTGCCCAGCGACATCTCCACCGACAGCGTGGGCTACACGTCCGAGGTGGCGCCCGGCGGCGAGTACCCGCGCATGCCACGTGACTTCCGGCGGCTGGAGAACCAGTTCCGGCACGAGCGCGCCTTCTCCAAGAGCCTGGCGGAAGAAGGGAGCCGGGGAGGCCCCGAGCACATGGCCAACGCTTACTCCCTGAACGAGCACATGGCTCAGCGAGGGGGTGGCACCGAAACGGACGGCTTCACGATGTACTGAGGTGCGCCGCTCCGTTACAAGTGAGTGATAGCTTAAAGAGATAGATAATAAAGTGAACGCTAACCAGATACGAAGGACAAGGATGGCGTTGACGGATCAAGGTGTTCACAAAGCTTGGCCTCGTTGTAGGGGAACATGAGTCAACTCTTATTTATGTGATGCAGGTGGAAGGACGACAATGACAGACCGTGCTGTGTACTTACTGCCTCATTATGTAATACAACTCAATGAAAAATGATCAGCAGAGATACAGTAAGGATGAAGTTGGCGGACTTGGCTCTTTGCTGAGCTGGGTTCATTTGTAATAACCAAGATACAATGAAAAGGGTATAGAGGTCGGAGTATGCTGTCTGTTCAGCCGGGTTGAGTTGTAACAAGTAGGTGGACGCTTCAATGAAATACACGAGGAAGAAGAGGGTGCCTTAGCTGAAAAACGTTTTACCAGTATATGTGCAAACTGGAATCATGTTTTTTGTGAAATGTACAGGAACGCTATCATAGACGCTCACCTGAAGTTGGAGATGGACTCTTGTACAAGTTACAGAAACAGAAATCACACTGATCGCTTCTACCTTCATCACAAGAGACGAATACCACTGATCCGAATTCCAGCTTCAAGAAGAAATAAACTAGGGGTTAGTTTTAAGAAACGAAATGGCTTCATTGACCTTGGTTTGGGCACGTTATAGAGGAGGTAGGAACAGTCGAATTAATATTAAACTAAAAGTGAGAACTGTTTTTGTGCGCAAAAGAAATGCCAGAAGTTATCACTGAACTCGTTTGTTTGACTTTCACGAATTATCTGAAGTCCCTCGCGCCATGCGAAAAGGTGGATTAGGTTTGGTATGTGGCAGAAACCAGACTGAAAGTCTCTTCTGATTAGCGTCAGAGGGACACAAGTGGCGGTCCATAATCTCAGCTGGTAAGACTTGTATCAAAATAGCGCTGGACAAACAGGAAAAGGCATGGAATGCGCTGTGGCAACAAGCAACACCAAAGGGTCTTTTGACCAGTGTGACTGCGCCTTGAATATGTGCGCAATATAAATTGCATAAAATAAAAATTAAAAAAAATAAATAATAAATCCCTGCGCTTAGAACTGTACCCACGGAATACGCGCGATATAAGCCTCATATTGATTGATTGATTGACTCGGACTGAAAAGCTGGATCTGGGCCTGTACTGTTTGGAGTCTACGTAACTAGTGTGACGGTAAAAGGTGGATCGGGTTTGACCTGTGGTGTTTAGAAAGCAGCGTAACTGTGTCGGGAAAAGTGAACCAGGTTTGACCTGCAGTGTTTAAAACGTTGCATAACTGTGTCCGAGTCGGGGAAACAGTGGACTATGTTTGCGGTGCTTTAAGCGTAACTGTGACCGAAGAAGTGAATGAAGCTTGAGCTGTGTTGATTGAAAACAGCAAGTTCATGAGCGAAAAGGTGGATAAGGAGTTATAAGTTCTGTATTGTTTGCTTGTAGACTGGTTTGTTTTTTTTGTGTTTTTTTTACAGCGTATTTCTTTTACTGTGACCAGTAATTGCTGAATGATCTGTTTTAATACGACGGTGTGGAAGATGAGAAAGTTGAAGTTAACTGAAAATGTTGACCAGCTTCTTCTAATGTTGAATGAGATAAATTATGTTGATTATATGCAATTTTGAATTCAGTGAAATCTGAGAACAGTTGTTGATCACACTGTGCTGATATTGTGACACGTTGTTTTGCTGTTTTCAGCCAGTAAGAACTGACGTTTCGATCACACTGTGGGGTCGTTGCTGCCTGTTTAGGGTCTTTCTACGCTGTGACCTAGTTTCAAACTGATTAATGCTGTACGCAACAAGCAAGCATGCGAGTTAGCACTCCCACACCAACAAGTTAACAACAACAATAACCACACCAACAAGTTAACAACAACAATAACCACACCAAAAGCAAAAACACAACATTCCAACCGTACAAGAGACACGACTAAATAAGTAAATTTGCTATTGATTTTTTTTCATTGCTATTTGCCATTTTGTTGCAATCCCCTGGAGTAAATGTTTGATTAGTGCTTTTGTGAACAAGAAACAATTGACAAGTGGCTCTATCCCATCTCCCCCCTTTCCCCGTCGCGATATAACCTTCGTGGTTGAAAACGACGTTAAACACCAAATAAAGAAAGAAAGATTTGCCATTTTCATTCTGTTATCGGTAAAATCCCAAGGGGTGGGCTGAGGGTTGTTTGTGTGGAGAAATTCATGTAATTCTCTTGTACAACGTAAAATTCACAGGTGGTTGGAGATTCTTTAATAACCTTGTTGAGTTAATCACTGTTCAGTGTCAGTCCCTAATCAAGAGCAGTGTAACATTGCATCGAAGCGCAGAAAGCACACATTGTGTTAGCCCTGGGATCGATTTCATGGGAGAGCGGCGTGAACGCACCTTCGATTCCCCCCCCCCCCCCCCCCCCCCAGAACATTGCTGGCAGATTTAGCCCAGGATTGACAGAAACCGTCAATAGAGTTTTGTGATCCGCGTTCCGCGTTCTTGCTCTTCGATCCGTAGAAATGATTTCCGCCATCAGAGAGCTGCAGGCTTTAGTGTAGTGGCTTGACCACTCTGAGTGTTGTGTTTAAAGTTTCGCGCATGATTGGCGAATGCCTAACCAAGCGTATTGTTAGGCAAGGTTTGTAAAATGTGACAAAAATGTAACAGTATTGAATTAGAGCGAAATTGAAGTGAGGGGGAGGGGGGGCGATAGTGACGTGTCCCTTAGCGCAATTATTCGGTGTGTGCGGGGGGGGGGGGAGGGGACATGGTGGGTGCGGTGAGGTGATGGTTCGTTGAAGTACCCAAACCGGCACACACACACACACACACACACACACACACACACACACACACACACAAACACACACACACCAGTTTGGTACAAACAACAGAGCTTCCTTGTATAGAAAACCAAGATACACACGGTTTAAAACCTAAACTTAAAATTTGGCACGCCAAATTACCACAGCCTGAGATACATTCTATTAGTTTTTCCTTTGAGTATACACACTTGTGTAACGTATATATATGATATGTATTGATCAAAGGGACATGTATGTGAGTGCCCGATATGACGAACCCGTTCCGTGGACTTAACCCTTGCAGTCTTGACATGAGAGAACTGCTTCACAAAGGTACGAATCAACTGATACAATGTTTTAGTGAAACGTTTTGGACTGACGTATACTGGACTTTCGTGTCACTGCTCTTCCCACAAGAAAGGCAAACCGCTGCAGGAAAACACTGAGCATGTTTTTTTTATGGGACTCTTTCCCAGGGTCCGATCCCAAAAGAATGAACAATATTGAAAAAATATCGGACTGATATACTGGACTTTTGTGTTACTGCGCTTCCCAGGGAGAGAAAGGAAACTGCTGCAGGAAACATCTGATGATGTTAGGCCCTATTACTGGACTCGCTTTCCCAGGTTCCAACCCCAAAAGTATAAACAAAATTGCGTGGGAAAATACCAATTAAAAGGTAATTATGACAAAGTGGGACGCAATATTGTTGTTTATGTAAACATGTCATGTGGAGAACGTTGTATAATTTTGCTTGCATAACAATGCTTCTGTTAACTGGTTTATTCTGTGCATGGATGCACACGTACGCCATCACACAGACATACATGAATGTGAATACAAGCTAGTGTAAAGGCGCGCGCATGCGTGACCAGAAGTGATACTATTTTTTTAGTACAGCATGACAGAAATGAAGCATTGTTTTTATTTTCATTTTTGCTTCACAAAAGTGAGATGTGGTAGTTAACTATGTTTTGTCTTTGTGTTTTTTGATATATATATATTATTGTTAATTTTTGAACATCTATATCGAATGTTAAACAGTTAGATTCAGAGTCAGAGATAAAGTTTTGTAACACCCAAGAGCACATTCTTGAAGTGTTGAGACAGAACAGTGTTAACATGTTACGAAACGATGTCGGTTGCCACGCATGCATGCAAATAACTTAAACAGCAACCTCTACATCCCCAGTTGAACATTTTAATATCATGAATTTGGATAATGTGTTTGTTAAACGCTCGCAAGTGTGTGTGTGTGTGTGGGGGGGGTGTCCGTAGGTGCGTCCGTACGTGTCTGTCTGGTCGTCTGACTGCAGTTAGCTTTCCTACTTGTCTTTGGGCCTGTACAGTTACCCGCGTTTCAACAGCAGAGTAGCACTGTGTCAAAGAGATGCACTCATGTAAAACTTATTTCAATTTTGACATAACTATGTACACATACACTCAGAGTTGTGCCTACAACCTCCATCGGTTTGCCGTCTCCTCTTGTTTTGGGTAAATAGAGGTCGGGTGCTGGGACAAACCTGTCATCATGACGTCACTACTGCTCACCCTCGTCACGTCTCCACTGTCACTGTCTGTCGTGATTAATGCATGCATGATATTAACATAACACGTGTAGTGACTTGTACATGAAACGATTGTTACTATCCTGAATAAGAACTATGTTACACGCTGAATGATGACATTCCTGACAAGAATATAATGTTTCAAACGTTTATATTGTTTGATTGTAACGATTTGTTTATATGAAAAGACTTGTTTTTGTTTGGTTTGTTGTATAAGCAGTAGACACATGAGCACTATTTGTTGTGGATAAATGCTTCGTGTGGAACTATGCTGTATACACTGAGATGTACAGGACAACTTTTTTCTGCTGAATGCCAATATTCTATTATATCATTTGTGCTACCTACTACAAAATCTCTCCGCTTCCTCAGTATTCTTAACATGAGTTCGGGTTTTAAAGTGTACTTTGTATTAGTGTTATCAACGGTAGTTTGCATAGAAAATGGTATCACTGAAGTTGACAACTGTTTTTGCGTGGAAGCAAGCTGTTCGAAGGTGTGTTATTTGTTGACAATACATGACCTTTCTCGTTTTTGAAGCTGTTCTGTGTGTGTGTGTGTGTGTGTGTGTGTGTGTGTGTGTGTGTGTGTGTGCATGAGTGAGTGAGTATGTTTGGTGTGTGTTTGTGTGTGTTTGTGTGTGTGCATGAGTAAGTGAGTATGTCAGTTTGGTGTGTGTGTTTGTGTGTGTGTATGCATGAGTAAGTGAGTGTATGTTTGGTGTGTGTGTGTGTGCATGAGTAAATGAGTGTATGTTTGGTGTGTGTGTGTGTGTGTGCTTGCTTCCTTGTCGGGTCCCAATCCAGCGTCTGTGCTAGGCTTCACTTTGAGTGTGCTATGAATAATGCTGCCTGTCATTTTTGTCATTCTAGTCCTACGGGAAGTTGTTTTGAGAGTGACTCAGAGAAAGCTGAATACAACGTCAAGTCTAGTTCTTTTTCACAATGATTAAACGTTCCAAAGGAACACACAGGCGACTTGGCTTTTGGCTCTATAGAAAGTCGTCTGCTGACCGCAGTTTTTGTCAAGTGTATTCAGAACACACACAAAAACTGCGTCAATGTAGGAACTGGAAGAAGTAATGCAAGCTATTTTACCGTGTACAAACTTACACTTATTTGCGATACTGAATTGTGTTTCGAGTATTATATAAACAAAGCCAGTGTGTCAAGCATTCACCTACGACAATGCACTATGGTGGGGCTCCCACCTTTTCCTCCCAAATAGTCGCACCCCCCCCCCCCCCACGGGCCCCCACCCCCCACCCAGCACTCCTCATTTCTCGCAAGCTACTTTTCTTCCTCCTTCAAAAACTTTTTTGTCGGGACGGGTGTCACGTCAGTATTTGTGGGACAGGTGTTAACGACTGACCTCAAACAAAACGTCAAACTGTATGAGCGTACTCATTGTTGTTGCTTTCCTCAACATGTTGTGTTTAAGCCATCGTCCTTTCTTTGTAAGAAATTGATCACAAATAGCTGTCCAGGCCTTTCCATTGGATAAGAACATCCTTCGCTTTGGACACATACCGAAAAGCAACAGCCTGTGTGCGGCGTTATGATCATATTTTGCGGAAATAATTTCGCTGATAGACATCGGTGTCAATTACACAATTAGTTAAACACACACACACACACACACACACACACACACACACACACACACACACACACACACACACACGCAAAACACACACACACATACACACACACATACACACACACACACACACACACACACACACACACACACACACACACACACACACACACACAAATCACGAAAGCAAACAAAGAAAAGCTAAACAAAAAACATACAACCATACAAAAAACAAACAAGCAAACTCTGCATATGAAAGTGATGAGGATGTAGACGTTTGGTATGTGTAAGTGGGCCATCAGTACATGTAAAAGTGATGAGGATGTAGACGTTTGGTATGTGCATAGACCTATATTAATATAGGTCCCTGGTATGTGTAAGTGGGCCATCAGTACATGTAAAAGCATGGATAGATCTTCTTTGGTGTTATACATGTTCATTTTACATTGGAAAGAAGGTATCTGTAACACGCGGTAGCCATGGTAGTGTAGAACACTTTAACTGCTTGCCTGGTGTTTGTCTTTAATAGTGCATGTTACGATTGTTTTTGTTGTTGAGATTTTTTATTTTAAGAATATAAAAAGTAAGTGTTTATATATGTTCTTGAGTTTATTTCTATTCTGTTTTTGTGTGTGTTCGCACACCTGTACGACGTGCTAATCTGGTAAATTCCGGGTATACTTCTCTACTTTGACCTCGATTGTAAATACACACAACAATAACATGACAGCTAAGAGTACAAGCTATATATATATATCTTTTTTTTATGCAAAACAAGTGATGTATCATGGACTTTTGATTCATACAAGTATTCATATGTTGAGGGTGTGCGAGAGGGTTGTTTGATGCATATCCAATAGTAATGATCGTAAAACGTGTGTAATACTTATTCATTTGGTTTTATTCTCTCTCATAAATAGTGGGTGATGCTGTGACTAGAACCAAAATTTACATCAATAAAAAAAACAAGATTTTTACCTTTTGGGGTCTCATGTTTCTCTCCGTCTGCCTGTTCCTCTGTCTCGTATTGTAATAATAATAATAATAATAATAATAATGATAATAATAAATCACTTTTCTATAGCGCAAGTCCCGAATTCACAGCTCCAAGCGCTTTATAATTCCAATAAACACACGCACACACACACACACACACACACACACACACACACACACACACACACACACACACACACGATATACAAATCATGACATTAGAAAATACAGCATAGCATCCTCGCTACATTGTAGCATATATTTAGCACTGTCTTATTCGTGCGTTTTCACTCTCACAAGCAATGAGTAATGCTGTGTCATTATTGCTATTAGATTTGATAACAAGAAAATAAGAGGTGTGCCTTTAGGTGTCACCTCTACCTGCTTCTATCCCCGTCTCTTTGTTTGTTGGCCGTTTTTTGTTTGTTTAATCCTCCTTCTGTGTGATACTTATTCATGCGTTTTCCCTCTCATAAGCAATGCTTACTTTTTCTTCTACTCCTTCGCGGTTTCCTCTTAAAGGCTGCCCTTTTCGTAGCGTTCTGATTAATTAATTCCTATTGTTTACATGTGCCAATATTGTTATAAAACTGTACCTAAGGGGATATAATAACGATTGGCTGTAGCTTTCGAACACAGAAAAAATTATTTCAGTATTGCAAAATGGTGTTGATAGTGTCGAATGTAAACAGAAAAGTCTCAAAGTGAAAGTGGATGTTTTCCGGAAATTGCGAAGTTAACAAGAATACAGAAAAGCGCGCTTTTCTGCTTAGCACAATACGCTACCGCGCTAATCTGGTGTGTCGATATCACTACGTTTTGCACGTGGAAGGTGAGCGATTTCCTTCACGCGGGGATTGACGAAGCTGTACTGTCTGTGTTGACGGTCTAAAAATAGCCCAAGTCCTGGAGAACTGTTCCTAAACATAGCAATAAACTTGATAAAGAATTAATTATTTCTCGTAATTGGTAAGGCCTTCAAACCTAAAACTTTGCAGGAAGCTTAATTTATACATCCCCGCAACGATGGGAAAAGCCCTGGAAGTAATTAAAATTATTAAATAGGACTATGTCAGCCTTTAATCTTCTTCCCCTTCTGTCTTCCTTCTCATTGTCGTTTTTACTCCCCTGTTGCAGATGAAACACTGCTCGACAACGCTTTCATGCCTCCGAAATTCCTTGGTTGTCTTCTACTCATTCCCGATGTGGTCTTCATCTTTGTCCCCTCTTTTCCCTTCCGTTTCAACCTCCTCTCTCTCCTTCTGGAAACCGTGGATGAAACATTCATCGATAAATCTTTCCTGCTACATAAATTACTCTTTTTATCCTACTCCTTCCCAATGTTATCTTCATCCTCTTCCCCTCCCCTTCCTACTTTTTCACCCGCAGAAGACCGTGGATAAAACTTTAACCAGTAAATCCTTCCTGCCAGAGAAAGATCCTTTTTACAGGGACAAAGTTTACCATTGAACTGGTTGAAAGTCTTTTTTCTCAGGCCTACGCGGGCTACATAGCTGTCGAGTGTTGGGGGCTTGCTTTCACAAAAGTATATTTGAATAAGGGAGGTCAGGGCTAGGTCGTGAGACTTGAGTAGGTGAATATATGGGTACAAAAGTGTCAGTCTTTTTTCTTTAATGCTTTTTGCTATTTTAAGCATATTATGTTCTTATTTTATGTATTCTCTGGCCGTGTGATTGATGTACACTGGGCTCAAGTTTTGTCTGTCAAATGTATCGAAAAGATCTGAATGAACCCACCGAAAAACATCCGAAAGGACCCCCACGACGGGCGTATACTGGGCGTATACCCTTCAAACTTGGCCATGGTTTCTTGTCACAAGTTGTTGATTTTGTTCTCAGTGACCTTATATTAATGTATCACCATCAGAGACTTACATAAGCCGTAAGGCCCCCCCCCCAAAAAAAAATTTTTTGTTGTTGTCTGTTTACGGTATCCCGTCGACCGACCCTATTTTTTCGCGCGACCCTAGACTTTTTTTTGGCATTTGGGGGAGAAAAAAAAAAAAGTCTGTTTTTTGGCAAAATAACTTAAAAATATGGGTTTTTTGGAAGAAAAAAAATCCCGACCTACCGACCCTATTTGTTTTGCCTATGTTACCGTAAACAGACTTTTTTTGGGCCTAATATAAAGACAACCCTTGCAAAACCTTATATTTACACATTAACATGCTTCCATTTGAAACTTCGAGGTCTTCATCGGGGATTGACGCCCGACAAAAGCTAATTGAAGCCCGACGGAGCGAAGCGACGGAGGGCTTCAATTAGACGTTGGGAGGGCGTCAATCCACGATGAAGACCGAGAAGTTTCAAATGGAAGCATGTTAATGTTATTGTAATTCAATCTGACGACGATCTCTTTCCTGCTTTCATGCGGTTGTAAACAGACAGAATTGGTTCTGTTCTGTTCACACACTACTTTCAGTCCACCTACCTGCAAGGGTCAAGTCCCAAGAAATATGTCTCTGTATTCCTATCGTATCACTCTGCTCCTGTTTTGTTTTCTTTCACACACATTTTCCCTTCTTTTTTGACGGGTTTCTGGACACCAAACTCTAAAACAAATTCTTTCATCACAAAAGCGATCTTTGGAATTGACTGACGTAGTCCGGAAGAATTCATGCATCAACTTACGTCACGTATTCGACGTCATCACTTCGCATACCTTATGGTCTCGGTATTTCGTTGGCCTTCATATTTCCAATGACCCTCAAAGCTAACCGAGACTAGTCAGGCGGTATCAATGCGCCTCACCAGCAGGTTGTTAATGGATTTTTTAGCGAGTGGCTATCGACAATTAGTCACCGGTAATTTTTAATGAGTTGGGGCATTCTGACCAATCACAAGATCTGTTTCATTAAAACGCAAACTTGATTGAATTACAATTACACATTAACATGCTTCCATTTGAAACTTCGAGGTCTTCATCGGGGATTGACGCCCGACAAAAGCTAATTGAACGGAGCGAAGCGACGGAGGGCTTCAATTAGACTTTGGGAGGGCGTCAATCCACGATGAAGACCGAGAAGTTTCAAATGGAAGCATGTTAATGTTATTGTAATTCAATCTGACGACGATCTCTTTCCTGCTTTCATGCGGTTGTAAACAGACAGAACTGGTTCTGTTCTGTTCACACACTACTTTTAGTCTACCTACCTGCAAGGGTCAAATCCCAAGAAATATGTCTCTGTATTCCTATCGTATCACTCTGCTCCTGTTTTGTTTTCTTTCACACACATTTTCCCTTCTTTTTTGACGGGTTTCTGGACAGCAAACTCTAAAACAAATTCTTTTCATCACAAAAGCGATCTTTGGAATTGACTGACGTAGTCCGGAAGAATTCATGCATCAACTTACGTCACGTATTCGACGTCATCACTTCGCATACCTTATGGTCTCGGTATTTCGTTGGCCTTCATATTTCCTACTTGTAAAATGACCCTCAAAGCTAACCGAGACTAGTTTAGGCTGTATCAATGCGCCTCGCCACCAGGTTGTTATTATTTTTTAACAAATGGACAATTAATGACCTGTAATTCTTAATGAGTTGGGGCATTCTGACCAATCACAGGATCTGTTTCATTAAAACGCAAACTTGATTGAATTACAATTTTTTTTAATCAATTTTAAAACTTGTTTTGCGATACAATTCTTTTTTTATCGTTTTCTCTTGAGAAAATGCGTCCCTTTAAAGTCCCAGATCTTTTGTTCCGTCTGTGAAAAAAAAATGTGAGATCTTTGAAAACAAACCCTGTCTGCAGTCGATCGGCTCTCCCTGCCCCTCCCTGTTTCTTCTTCTGCGTCTGTGTCGCTCTTTCCTGTAAACAGGGGGCGGACAGAAAGCCAGGATTACAGTGTGTGTGCCATGGTTGGGGGTGAACTTTGTTTTTACTTTCCTTTCTTCCTCGCTTTTAATCGATCTTTTATTCTTTCTTCGTCATTCTTCCATTCTGTCAGACTGTCTTTCATGCTTTCGTGTTTTTTTTTATATGTTCGTTTACTTTTTCTTTCTTTCTTTCTCTCTTCTTCCTTTCGTTTGTATTTTTTCTTTCTTTCTTTCTTTTTATATTTAGTCAAGTTTTGACTAAATATTTTAACATCGAGGGGGAATCGAAACGAGGGTCGTGGTGTATGTGCGTGTGTCTGTATGTGTGTCTGTGTGTCTGTGTGTGTGTGTAGAGCGATTCAGACAAAACTACTGGACCGATCTTTATGAAATTTGACATGAGAGTTCCTGGGTATGAAATCCCCGAACGTTTTTTTCATTTTTTTGATAAATGTCTTTGATGACGTCATATCCGGCTTTTCGTGAAAGTTGAGGCGGCACTGTCACGCCCTCATTTTTCAACCAAATTGGTTCAAATTTTGGTCAAGTAATCTTCGACAAAGCCCGGGGTTCGGTATTGCATTTCAGCTTGGTGGCTTAAAAATTAATTAATGACTTTGGTCATTAAAAATCGGAAAATTGTAAAAAAAAATAAAAATTTATAAAACGATCCAAATTTACGTTTATCTTATTCTCCATCATTTGCTGATTCCAAAAACATATAAATATGTTATATTCGGATTAAAAACAAGCTCTGAAAATTAAATATATAAAAATTATTATCAAAATTAAATTGTCGAAATCAATTTAAAAACCCTTTCATCTTATTCCTTGTCGGTTCCTGATTCCAAAAACATATAGATATGATATGTTTGGATTAAAAACACGCTCAGAAAGTTAAAACAAAGAGAGGTACAGAAAAGCGTGCTATCCTTCTTAGCGCAACTACTACCCCGCTCTTCTTGTCAATTTCACTGCCTTTGCCATGAGCGGTGGCCTGACGATGCTACGAGTAAAATGGCATTGCGTTTCATTCTGTGAGTTCGACAGCTACTTGACTAAATATTGTATTTTCGCCTTACGCGACTTGTTTCTTGGTCTTCTCTCTTTCTTTTCGCGAGTTCAAAACTACGGTTCGGTCAATATCCACCGAAATACACAAAGGACACAAGAAGATTGCTGTTTTGAGAGTTTAAGGGTTGACTTTAAATTAAAATACCACCCCCACCTACCCATTCCCAATTCACAGATATATTTCCCTGTGTTCTCCATACAGAGTTAGTCTCGTCCAACCACTTTCAATTTTGGTGCGTGAATCCTACTCGTATTGTTCACGGAGATGGACTGTAGTTGACGTTTCCCAAAAGACACGTAGTTTTTGTAGGGGGACAAAAAACACGCCACAGGCCAGACGGCTGGCTTCTGTATCTGCCCCAGCTCAGAAACTGTAGAAAAAGTTCAGCCTGCACAAACGTCAATATCCCGAAACTCAACAGCCGATTTTGTCAAAACTGTTTGGCGTCGCCCTGGGAACTCCCGGGGTCACCCGAGTATGAGGATGAAAACCAGTTTTCCCTCTGTGTGTCTAGCTCTCTGTATGTCTGTCTGTCTGTCTGTATGTCTTTCCCTCTCTTGCTCTCTCACTCACTTCTTGTAAATTAAATATCAGTCAGCTCTCTCTCTCACTCTCTCTCTCTCTCTCTCTCTCTCTCTCTATCTCTCTCTCTCTCTTCTTATTTCACTCCCATCATCATCTACATTGCCCGTTTGACTCCTCGCCTTTTCCCCACCCCCGCACCCCACCCCCCACCCCCGCACCCCATCTCCTCCGGCGTCTGGTCCGTCTGTCCAGAGTTGAAACACTTTGTATCTCTGCTCGGCTAGCCAGGTTTGAACCTGAAATAGCTCAACCACAAACAAACAAAAAAACAAAGAGAAAGAGAGAAAAGAGATAGAAAAAAATGGAGGAGGAGGAGGAAAAAAGGGGGGAAAAATATACACGGGCATGTTTTCGAGAAGATGACTTTTAAAGCACAGAAGGATTAGCCTCAAGACACAGAGTTGAGAAAGAGCATCTCGGCCAAGAGGGAGACATGGAGACTGTCCCGTAAAGATCAAGGCATCTTGCAACGTTTTTGTTGTCCTTTTGTTAAAACTGTGCATGATATTTCTTTTTTCTCTTTTGGTCTAGTGTTCATAAAAAAAAAAGCTGAGTTCAGCTTTACATCTCTCTCTCTCTCTCTCTCTCTCTCTCTCTCTCTCTCTCTCTCTCTCTCTCTCTCTCTCTCTCTCTCTCTCTCTCTCTCTCTCTCTCTCTCTCTAATGATTTATACACATTTATCGTATCTTATCAATCAGTATCACTCGCTTTCGCTCTCCCCTCCCCCCTCTCTCGCTCTCTCTCTCTCTCTCTCTCTCACCCCTCTCTCTCTCTCTCTCTCTCTCTCTCTCTCTCTCTCCCACCCCCCATCCCCCTTTCTCTCTCTCTCTTATCCTTCCTTTCTCTTTCTTCCAAAATCAAATTATTTTCAGAGTGAAACAGGAAGGTCGAGGGTGGAATGGAAAGAGGAGAAGGGAATGGAGAAACACAAAAATCAAAGCTGTTACCAACTTCCCTTGTGTCTTGCTGAAAACCCTCGTACAGGAGAGAAAAAAAAGTAGCGTGTATACATACCGCGTATTATGTTTGTCTCACAATATAAGCTTGCCCAGGGTAGGTTTCCAACCACTGGTTTGTTTATCTAGAACAACGATAGAGTATAATATTTGAAAGTGTACACTCTTCAGTTTGTGTCACGACTTGCATATAGTCCAAAGCTGCTTGCAGTGTTCTGTACGGTATTATGAAAATGAATCTTTGTAAACCTTGAGATAAAAACCGTATATTACGTACATCGTATATGTATGCTTTATGCTAACACCTTTGTATTGTGACCTAAAAGAGTCCAATATCTGAATTGTTATTATTGTTTACACGAACAACACCGACTATGAAGAAATGTTTGTTATGTATTGCTTATGTTGAGAAATGGAATGTTGACCATATGTTGTCTGTGTTTAAAATATAATGTTGGATAATTCTGCTATTTGTACATGACTCACATTTTGTAATGTGCATCCTTTATGATATTGATTTGTATACTGTATACTGCGCAAATACACAGAGTTAAGTTATTAACCTTTGTGGTATTTATTTAATTGTTTTGTCAAGAAAAGGTGTGAGAGTGTGTTTGCTTGCCCAGTGTTCGATTCAAGTTATTGAAGAGACAACGTCTAATTCTGTCTGTCTGGCTGTCTGTCTGTCTGTCTGTCTGTCGCTGTCTGTCTGTTGGTCGATCTGTCGGTCTTTGTTTCTGTTATTTCTGTGTGTGTGTGTGTGTGTGTGTGTGTGTGTGTGTGTGTGTGTGTGCGTGTGTGTACGCGTGCACGTACATGTGTACGTGCATGTGTGTGTGTGCTTGTGTTTGTGTGTGTGTGTTTGTGTGTGTGTGTGTGTGTGTGTGTGTGTCTATGTCTGTGTCTGTGTCTGTGTGAATGTGTGTGTATGAGCGCGCGCACGTGCGTGTGTGTACGCTCTCATGCGTGTGCGCGTACGCGTTTGTGTGACACGTATTTTGGTTCATCTTAACTTTGCAGTGTCATAGGTAAGTCCCTTGAAAAAGACAACACACGGAAGTGGTCATAATTGTTTGGGGTCAAGGCTCAACGAGAGAGTCATAACATATTCACCCTACCACGACGCTACAACAAGACAACAAAATGAATCGGGAGTGTAACTTTGGTAGTCAGGGAAGACTGTGACAAATCGCTCGCTCCGCATTGTTGCAACATTACGGTGTAATGCTGACTCTACACTTATTCACAACTATTATCCTGGCATATAGTTGGTCCATGTAAATCCAAAATTAGAAGTGTTAATGAACAATTTAACGCAAAATCCAAAGAAATGAGAGAGAAAAACAAGACAAAACAAAACACAGAATGTGAGTTTGTGAGACAAACAATGTAAAACAAATTAAGACAGATACCTGGACAAAATTTAATTGAGACATAAAAACCTTTAAAAGGCATTTCAATGAACTGTTCAGACACTACTGCAGTTTTGTAGGTAGGTAGCTGTACAATTTAAGTTTGCTATACTATGAGAGTAAACAGTCTCAAATCGAGTACACGCGCACGCACGCACGCACATACACACACAAACAGACACACACATACAAACAGACACACACACACACACACACACACACACACACACACACACATACACACAACACACACTGGAACTACCAAACCCTTCAATGGGTTTTTTCTCTCTCAGAAACTGACTGATGAATTGTAGGTTATTTTCACTTGCTTGTCGGATGAAACCTTATCCCTTGCAGTTCTCGGGGTTGTCTCGACAAATAAGATAAGACATTGGGAAACAGTTGGCCCCACTAACTGACATTCTGGCCACGATTTAACACGGGATAAGACATTGGGAAACAGTTGGCCCCACTAACTGACATTCTGGCCACGATTTAACACGGGATAAGACATTGGGAAACAGTTGGCCCCACTAACTGACATTCTGGTCACGATTTAACACGGGATAAGACATTGGGAAACAGTTGGCCCCACTAACTGACATTCTGGCCACGATTTAACACGGGATAAGACATTGGGAAACAGTTGGCCCCACTAACTGACATTCTGGCCACGATTTAACACGGGATAAGACATTGGGAAACAGTTGGCCCCACTAACTGACATTCTGGCCACGATTTAACACGGGATAAGACCAGCCCACCACCTGGGACACAAAGCAACAAATCTACACCCTTACTGCTTGCTGTTGTCAGTTGGAATTTCGTATGAAATAATGTCCCAAAACGGCACCGGTGCTTTTTAATATTAATCATTAAAACAAGAAATTCCTCCGAGGTAGGAAAAACACCCCCGTCAAAGGGAAATAACCTTCTCAGTTGGTGGCAGTGACTGAGTGAGAATGGTTATTTCCCTTTGACCATTAAGATGTCCCTCTATAAGTCCTTGTAGAATCTTAATCCACCAATAACTCCCTAACCGTGTGTTTGACTGGTCCCAATTTTTGTAAGGACCGTCTCAGGAATGTATAGAACCTGTTCACCAAGTTTGGTGATGATCGGTCCGTTCATTCTTGAGATCTATATGCGAACACAAACAAACAAACAAACAAACACATCGAGCGAAACCTATACACACCCCTATACCGGGGGTGTAATAAAGCAACTGTGCACAGAGAGCACTTAGTTTTGGTTTGTCTTATCCCACGTTTGTTTGTTTGTTTGTTTGTTTGCTTAACGCCCAGCCGACCACGAAGGGCCAAAATATCAGGGTGGTGCTGCTTTGACATTTAACGTGCGCCACACACAAGACAGAAGTCGCAGCACAGGCTTCATGTCTCACCCAGTCACATTATTCTGACACCGGACCAACCAGTCCTAGCACTAACCCCATAATGCCAGACGCCAGGCGGAGCAGCCACTTATCCCACGTAAAAGCCTGTCCAGGCGAACAGTTTTCACGAGTTGGAGAGGGCATTTCTGTTTTGGGGTGTTTTATTCCTTGCAACTTTGTTGACCAACTGTCCGGTTCGTGTCCTGTCAACCCATTCACTATGTAAGACTATCACGACCTACGTAATGAACTCATGACTTAAATGGCCAATTTTTTTAGCGATTCAACATCGCCCAGGAGTTACGTTACACTAAAGTTCACCGACCTCATTATCCCACATCAATTGTCTTTTTTACCCACAGAGAGAACAGACAGGTATTTCTGTGTGTTCTCCATTGGAAGATTGCCAAGTCCATTTCCAACTGAAAAAGAAAAGCACCCAAATCATTTGGGTAATAAAGCGATCAGGGATAAAGAGTAAGAATTTAGTATTGCAACATCAGTACATATTTCGTTGACAGCAGCAGCCAGAGCAGAATGAGAGGTATTTCTGTATTTCGGGATTGGAAGATTGCCAATGTTATGTCCAGTTCAAAAAGATATCCAAATTATTATGAGGCTGAGGAGAAAACTGGGAGTAGCGTTTTTCTTTTGACAGCTGCATTCTACGTGAACAGATTCGGTTGGAATGCAAAGTAATGGTTTCCAATTTTTGTTTTTTTGGTTTTTTTAAGTTTCCTGCAGGTGACAATGCTTGTTGTGGCCGCGATTCTTTTAGAGGTATACCATGCTTTACGTGTTGATCATTTTGTAGATCAGCTTCTGTTTGATATGGGAGCATCTTCCCACCTGGACACATACCCAACACTCACACATATAATGCAATCTTGGTGCTTTCTGTTTTGTTGTTGAGTTTTTGTCTGAATTGATTTTGTGAATGGCACCTAACTCAATCTACCAAATATGAGAGGGCAGACAAGCTCGCCAAACTCGAAGGATTTGTTTGTTTGTTTGTTTGTTTGCTTAACGCCCAGTCCACCACGAAGGGTGATATCAGGGCGGTGCTGCTTTGACATTTAACGCCGGTGCGCCACACACAAGATAGAAGTCGCAGCACAGGCTTCATGTCTCACCCAGTCACATTATTCTGACACCGGACCAACCAGTCCTAGCACTAACCCCATAATGCCAGACGCCAGGCGGGAGCAGCCACTAGATTGCCAATGTTAAAGTCTTAGGTATGACCCGGCCGGGGGTTCGAACCCACGACTTCCCGCTCACTGGGCGGACGCCTTACCACTAGGCCACCGTGTTGCGGTAAGTGGAAGGATGATCTTATTTCACGTGACAGCCTGGACACTGGACTGGGTGGCCGAGTGGTAACGCACTTGCGCTCGGAAGCGAGAGGTTGCGAGTTCGACCCTGGGTCAGGGCGTTAGCAATTTTCACCCCCTTTCCTAACCTAGGTGGTGGGTTCAAGTGCTAGTCTTTCGGATGAGACGAAAAACCGAGGTCCCTTCGTGTACACTACATTGGGATGTGCACGTTAAAGATCCCACGATTGACAAAAGGGTCTTTCCTGGCAAAATTGTATAGGCATAGATAAAAAATGTCCACCAAAATACCCGTGTGACTTGGAATAATAGGCCGTGAAAAGTAGGATATGCGCCGAAATGGCTACGATCTGCTGGTCGATGTGAATGCGTGATGTATTGTGTAAAAAAAATTCCATCTCACACGGCATAAATAGATCCCTGCGCCTTGAGTCCGAGTCTGGAGATACGCGCGCGATATAAGACTTCATATAACATCTGTGGTGGTGAACATGCTAGTGTACGTGGGAAGGGCAGTTTCTTCAAGGTGTTGTCACCTTATTTATGAACTGAGGCGACGCACTTATGAGCCCTGAGTCTTTAGTCGTGACTCCTGTCTTCAGATCTTCGCTGTCAGATGAACCCAACATTCCCGAGTTACTTCCGTTGCGCCATGCGTGGCTACATTTTCGTTTGCGCTTCAGTTAGGCGAATTTTTGTCTATGATTCTGAAAGTGTAGGCATGCAAGCTTATGCATGGAAAAGGACGTTGACAAGATTCGTTTTATTTTCTTTAAGTGTAGACTCTTCAGAATTTATGTAAAGCCGTTGTTGTTGTTACTGTGTTTCATGAAGATCTGCGCGGTTTTTCTTCCGCAGATCTTTGTCTTTTACACTGAGTTTCACGATGTTCCTCTTAGTTCCAGCCGCATATATTTGCGTCCTTATGAAACTTTTACACTCTTTGAGTCTTCTCTGAGCAAATAAAATGCTCCCCGTAATTTTGTTCTTTTAACAACTGTTAACAGAAAAGCCTTGTGGAAAGGTTTACAAGGAATGCGGTCAAGTGCTAAGCGAAGTGGCGGTATTTCAGTGACAGAAAACTCCAGTTAAGCCAGTTTTCCGGCTTTTGTATCTTCTGACTTTACACAGCGAGCACACACGCACAGACGCACAGACACAAAGACACACTCGGACACACAGGCACACAGACACACACACACACACACACACAGCAGCAGCACCTACCGGCACCTCCCCCCCCCACACACACGCACAAAGCACAGTCTTTTTCTTCTTTTCCGTACCTGTCAAGGTGAGAGCGCTCTGGTAACAAAGCGACCCTTCGTGTCAGTTCCTGTCCTACACTTTACATGACTTCCCCATCATTCACAGTAACACGCCCCTTGCCGCCGCCATCTTGACACACGATCCTTGGGTAATGTTGAGAAATCTGGTGTGTTGTATGTATGTCAGCCCTCCTCCGCTGTGTGAAATCAGGATCCCGTGAGAGGAATGCGGTCGAGACACAGACTTAGGAAACAGCTTTTCACCTGTATGTTAAACCTGTGTTTTCTGTGGCCTACGGTTAAAGCCATGCCCGACGAAAGGCTAGAATTGTTTGGGATAAATGTTGATACCAGCACGGGAAGATGATAAAGTCGCATGTATTGTACACTTTGAATGAAGATTTGATTTTAAACATAAGCGACTTACGTGTCAGTGTTAAACAAACAGACAAACAAACAGACAAACAAACAGATAAGAAAACAAACAGGCATACATAAAAGCATACAAAAATCATCAAGACGATGTGGAGTTTTGTCTTCATCTAAATAACCCCTGCTCTTAAGTACACAAGACAGTCATATGATGACTAAGTGCATAGAACATTAAATTAATAATTATGTTCCCCCAAAAATCCAACAAAGAAGCAGATGAGTGTATATTACAAGTTCGTGTGATTACACTACTGCTCTTCAGTCCGTCTAGCGGTGCGCTATAGGCTTGGCAGTGGTATGGACTGCTGCAGTCTCTAGGAGAGAAAACTGAAGTCCGTCTAGCGGTGCGCTATAGGCTTGGCAGTGGTATGGACTGCTGCAGTCTCTAGGAGAGAAAACTGAAGTCCGTCTAGCGGTGCGCTATAGGCTTGGCAGTGGTATGGACTGCTGCAGTCTCTAGGAGAGAAAACTGAAGTCCGTCTAGCGGTGCACTATAGGCTTGGCAGTGGTATGGACTGCTGCAGTCTCTAGGAGAGAAAACTGAAGTCCGTCTAGCGGTGCGCTATAGGCTTGGCAGTGGTATGGACTGCTGCAGTCTCTAGGAGAGAAAACTGAAGTCCGTCTAGCGGTGCACTATAGGCTTGGCAGTGATATGGACTGCTGCAGTCTCTAGGAGAGAAAACTGAAGTCCGTCTAGCGGTGCGCTATAGGCTTGGCAGTGGTATGGACTGCTGCAGTCTCTAGGAGAGAAGACTGAAGTTCGTCTAGCGGTGCGCTATAGGCTTGGCAGTGGTATGGACTGCTGCAGTCTCTAGGAGAGAAAACTGAAGTCCGTCTAGCGGTGCCCTATAGGCTTGGCAGTGGTATGGACTGCTGCAGTCTCTAGGAGAGAAAACTGAAGTCCGTCTAGCGGTGCGCTATAGGCTTGGCAGTGGTATGGACTGCTGCAGTCTCTAGGAGAGAAAACTGAAGTCCGTCTAGCGGTGCGCTATAGGCTTGGCAGTGGTATGGACTGCTGCAGTCTCTAGGAGAGAAAACTGAAGTCCGTCTAGCGGTGCGCTATAGGCTTGGCAGTGGTATGGACTGCTGCAGTCTCTAGGAGAGAAAACTGAAGTCCGTCTAGCGGTGCGCTATAGGCTTGGCAGTGGTATGGACTGCTGCAGTCTCCAGGAGAGAAAACTGAAGTCCGTCTAGCGGTGCACTATAGGCTTGGCAGTGATATGGACTGCTGCAGTCTCTAGGAGAGAAAACTGAAGTCCGTCTAGCGGTGCGCTATAGGCTTGGCAGTGGTATGGACTGCTGCAGTCTCTAGGAGAGAAAACTGAAGTCCGTCTAGCGGTGCGCTATAGGCTTGGCAGTGGTATGGACTGCTGCAGTCTCTAGGAGAGAAAACTGAAGTCCGTCTAGCGGTGCGCTATAGGCTTGGCAGTGGTATGGACTGCTGCAGTCTCTAGGAGAGAAAACTGAAGTCCGTCTAGCGGTGCGCTATAGGCTTGGCAGTGGTATGGACTGCTGCAGTCTCTAGGAGAGAAAACTGAAGTCCGTCTAGCGGTGCGCTATAGGCTTGGCAGTGGTATGGACTGCTGCAGTCTCTAGGAGAGAAAACTGAAGTCCGTCTAGCGGTGCGCTATAGGCTTGGCAGTGGTATGGACTGCTGCAGTCTCTAGGAGAGAAAACTGAAGTCCCTCCCTTGAAAACAGTTCTTCTTACGACCTCAGATCTGTCCCAGGCTGTTACACGGGATAAGAGTATCCCTCCACCTGGACACACACCAACAATCAACATGCTGACAGCTTTCTGCGCAGAGTGAGAATTGATTTTATTCATCATTTTCAGGGATTACCAAAACGAGTGTCTGCTGAGGAATGTATTCACACAAAAATGTCAAGACAGCACAGAGAGCACACCCAGGCTGTCGATGTTTGTTCTTTTTCTCCAAGGGGATGGTTGGTCTTGTCCCTTGTAAAAGTCTACACGGAAAGGGCTGCTCTTTTAACGCATGCCAATGTATAAGAATGTTTTCATGAAATATTTGTTTGACTAATAATGCTGTTAAAAAAAATGTATTCACCAAGAATCCCACTCCGCACAGGCTGTTGGTGTTTTAATTTGTGTCAAAGTTAAGAGATTGGCTTATCCCACGTTAAAGTCTACACGGGACGGACTGTGTCTTGCGGCATGCCAATGTATAGCTTCTTCTGCTTCTTCTTCTTCTTCTTCTGCGTTCGTGGGCTGAAACTCCCACGTACACTCGTGTTTTCTTGCACGAGTGGAATTTTACGTGTATGACCGTTTTTTACCCCGCCATTTAGGCAGCCATACGCCGTTTTCGGAGGAAGCATGCTGGGTATTTTCGTGTTTCTATAACCCACCGAACTCTGACATGGATTACAGGATCTTTTTCGTGCGCACTTGGTCTTGTGCTTGCGTGTACACACGGGGGGTGTTCGGACACCGAGGAGAGTCTGCACACAAAGTTGACTCTGAGAAATAAATCTCTCGCCAAACGTGGGGACGAACTCACGCTGACAGCGGCCAACTGGATACAAATCCAGCGCGCTACCGACTGAGCTATGAAATGGGGGTCCTTAACGTCCTCACAGGAAATTGTTCTTTTAGGGACATGAGTTGGTGATACGCTTAAATGACTGAGCTACATTCCTGCCCCCCAATGTATAGCAATAGTCGGTGATTGTCACAATCATTTGGAGTCTAACACGGACATGCTGATCTGTCGATACTGTGACTCACGAGCCGTGTCGGTATCAGATAACAACCGGTCCATGGCCTTTTCGGCTGAGCGGTTTCAGTATTTGGTGAACCGGATTCAGTTGAAACAAAATCAATATCGCCTGTAGTTGGCTGTTTCGATCGTGTTTGTTAGAACAGACTTTGAGGAAACGATGGAATACTGTGCTCGACTAAGTGGATTCCTTGTCTGAATAAATGTTATATTATGTTTTTGAAAATACTAAATAACGCTCGCAGCGAGTAAGCTGGTTAAATGTACCATGCTTGACATTTCAATGGCAGCGTGTTAAACGTAAGCCACAGAACAACGACTCGTTTAACTCCAGACAGCCGGGTAATTAGCCGTGTCAAAATATGAATTCCTTACCTCCACATGCCCTCTTCTCTCTACATGGGATCCCGCAGTGGGGCACTGCGGTTATGAAATTAAAGGCCCCTCCTGTTTTTGGAACCGCAGGAGCTTTCTAGTTTGCTGTTAGGTAGATTTTTGGTTCCTCTTTCCTGTCATGCTCTCTTTTTCTTCATGAATTCTTTTCTTTTTTCTGCCTTCTTGCTCATTCACCTGTATTTTTTCCAAAAATCTCTTCTCTTGCCGCTTGTCTCGCGATTCATGTATAGTTTAATCTGTTAGTGTTCTGATGTAAGTCCAGCAGTAGATAGGTTAAGCCTATTTTAACATACTGGAAACTGGTAATCTTCCAGTAGGTATTAATTTAGTTTTACTAAAGCCTGCTGGGACACAAGTAATGGGTTAGTGCATTTGTAAACAGGAATCGCTTGACAAGTGGCCCCCTTCATCCCCCCCTTCCTCGTCCTGATATGGCTCTGCGTAGTCGGCTGGACGTTAAGCAACAAATAAACAAACAAACAAACAAACAAACTCTACACGGGAAGCGCTGGAAAAGAAAACTGAAGAGCTGCAAAGGGAAGCAAGTGCTTGCACAGCCGAACCTGTCTGTGGAGGCTACCCAAGGAAACGACAACAAGTGGTCGTCAAAAACAGGTGTCGCTATTAAAAGGTGAATTATATAGCAAAACAAGGGTCGTGGATCCTTCTGGGTGGTCGTAACGGGCAGGTAGTCGTTATTGAGATGTGGTCGCCGCGGGGCAAGTTCAACAAGTGGTCGTCAAAAACAGGTGTCGCTATTAAAAGGTGAATTATATAGCAAAACAAGGGTCGTGGATCCTTCTGGGTGGTCGTAACGGGCAGGTGGTCGTTATTGAGATGTGGTCGCCGCGGGGCAAGTTCAACAAGTGGTCGTCAAAAACAGGTGTCGCTATTAAAAGGTGAATTATATAGCAAAACAAGGGTCGTGGATCCTTCTGGGTGGTCGTAACGGGCAGGTGGTCGTTATTGAGATGTGGTCGCCGGGGCAAGTTCAACAAGTGGTCGTCAAAAACAGGTGTCGCTATGGAAAGGTGAATTATATGGCAAAAAAATGGTCGGAGATCTTTATGGATGGTCGTAACGGGCAGGTGGTCGTTATTGAGATGTGGTCGCCGGGGCAAGTTCGACTGTACATGCATACGTGAAAGTGTACAGAATAACATAATAGCGACTACGAATAAACATGCGACAAAAACACAAAGCATCCTGTCACGAGGGGGGGATAGAAAGTAAGAAGCGTCCGTACATGTATGTATGCATACATGTTTTGAGATAACAACGAACAAAGAACACAAAAACAACAAAGAATAAACATACAGGGGGGGGGGGGGGGGGCCGGGAAGGGGGGAGGACCAAAGTCGCGTGAAGCAATATAATATAGGCTTAACACCATTTTGTCAATCTGTCGGCCTGAGACTAACAGATCAATACTGAAAACCAGTTAGCACCAAGTCCGGATCAAGTCAAAGCTTGTTAGACACAATTTTTAATCAGTTTGGTTGAAAACTGAGGTCGTCAGAGTGCAGCCTCAACTTTCACTAAAAGCTGGATATGACGTTTATCCAAACAATGGAGAAAAATATGTCTGGGGATATCATTTAGAAGAATTTGTATGCAAAGTTTGATAGGGATCTGTCCAGTAGTTTTATTGGAATCGCTCTATATACATACATAAATATACACATATACTAACAAATAAACTACCACCCTCGTCTCGATTCCCAGTCTATCTGAAAATAATTAGTGTAAACTTATTTAAATGTAAAAGGAAACCATAACAAAGGACTGTTTGAGTCATGCGGAGGACCAAACACTTAGCAAACGTCTGCACAGTCATGCACAATATATTCTTTTGAGATGAAGTAAAAACGAGAAATGTACAGAACAGTGACAAGGTAGAAACAGGCGACAAGAAAAGTATCCGTGTCATGTCCTTTTCTTTAGCGTCACTCTGTCTGACTAGAAATTGTAAAAAGCAAAATTCTTCTCCATCAAAGAGTAGTATCATGTTGCGCTTTTTGAATACAGGTAGAGATAGAAAAGATAGGGTAGTCTTTCAATGAGCTTTGGGGAAAACCATGAGGGCATTGTGTTTCCTGTGACACACATGTGTGATTGTTTAAAAATCGAGGCACTTTGAAATGGAAAGAAAGTACAAAATATGAAAGCATGTATTCGCATATTTATGCATGAATGCATTTCTGTATTTGGTTTTAAGTATATTTCGTATGATTTCAATTATTGCTTTTTATAAACACCACTTTCTTTAAAGGGCGTGATAAAATTATACATGTATTTATTTTTACTAGGTTTTCTTTTCATCAAACCAAAAGCATTCCATGGTAAAAATAGCTTTTTTTTACAGCGCTAAAAGGGCGCTCTCTCGTCAACTGTGACCGAGTATAATATACAGCTATAATCATTGCGTTTAAGCAACCATTACATCATTATCATTTCTTTATAAACACAAGTTAATAGTCGAACACTGACGTGTCTTTTATATCCGTTTACAACGCTCAAACTAAACCGCGCATAATTGCATTTTAGTCATCCCTGTGTGCTATTTATCTCGAACAAAGAAGAACAAAACAAAATAAAAACAAAAACCAATGACTCACTGACAAACAAACAAACAGACCTGTAAATATATCTATATTTATACAAGAGGTAAGCGACTAACTAATAATTTAGATTGTTCTTCTTTGTGCCAGTCTGAGAAAAAAAACCTTGAACCATTCAATAAAAGAAAATGCCCAAAAGTTTACTGAATTCAGCCGCTCTTTCACACAACTGCAGAATCCAATATGCAGCCTTTTCAAACAGCTTAGGGGGAAATCGCAATATCGACCGAAACACACTGGGCTTACGCCGTACAGCACCACTTGCTTATTCTTATTCATCAAGCTGAAAGGGTATTCTTTAGGTGCAGAAAAAGACAATCTTAGCTTCTCGCACGCCAGTAAAGTTTAAACGCCCTCTTAGAAAAGTTGCCTATATTTGGACAGGTATTGAAAGTACCTGTATGATATGGTGTGATATTTTGACTCGACCAAGCCCACTGCGGCTGTCTTCGACACTCCAGCATTTAGCTTGTCTCGTCAAACTATCGAGGTACGATCATCATAATGAGAGACGAGAGATCTGGTGCATGCGTGCGTGCGCGCGCGCTCGCGCCCGCGCGCGCGTGTGTGTGTGTGTGTGTGTGTGTGTGTGTATGTGCGTGTGTGCGTGCGTGCATGCGTGCGTGCGTGCGTATGTGCGTGCGTGCGTGCGTGCGAGCAAACGTGTGTGGTTTCTCAATCGAAACAGAAAAAGTCTGAGGGTAAACCAGCTTCTTCTTCTTCTTCTTCTTCTTCTTCTTCTTCTTCCTCCTCTTCTCCTTCCTCTTCTTTTACCCACGTTGAAAAAAGGGCACTCCTTCTTGAATCGTGCAGCGGAGAAAAGTGATTTGAGGTGGTGGCATTTGGACCGGGCTTAAACGGTGAGATTCTCTTCCTCCGGCCCTGTTTACCCAGGTCGTGTTTGTTCTGGACACTCATTCACTTAGTCCCATACCACACGGGCTTCTCTGCTGCAGACCTACTAGTGTACACTTCAAAGGTGACTATTTTGTAGACACGGCCAAAATAGTGGTAGTAGAGGAGTTTCAACATTGAGGATGTGAGAAGGGTGAGACGGGGTGGGGATGGGGGTAGGGTGGTGGGGAGGCGGGTGAGGGTTGCAGGTGGATGTGGGATAAACAAATGGTCATTTGAGGTGACTATTTTGTAGACACTACCAAAATAGTGGTCGTGGAGGAGTTTCAACATTGAGGATGGAAGAGGGGTAAGATATACGGTGGGCATGGGGGTGGAGTTGGGGTGGCGGAGAGGGATGAGCCGGGTGGCACTGAGGTAGATGGATGATAAACTGGTGTACACTGAAGGTGACTATTTTGTAGAAAATGCCAGAATAGTGGTCGTAGAGTAGTTTCAACATTGAGGGCGAATGCGGGGTGAGACGGGGTGGGGATGGGGTGGGTTGCTGGGGAGGCGGGTGGGGTTGGGGTGAGTGTTGCAGGTGGATGGCTGATAAACAAGTGTACACTGGAGGTGACTATTTTGTAGACACTGACAAAATAGTACTTGTAGAATAGTTCGGACATTGAGGATCAAAGAGGTGGTGGGGCTGGAGGAGGGCAATAGGATTTGAAGATGACAATTTTGTAGACACTGCCAAAATAGTAGTAGTAAAGATAATGTAGTTTCAATGTTGAGAATGAGCGGTTAAGACGGGGGGGGGGGGGGGGGGGGGGGATGCAGAGTGAATCGATGATCGGTCACAACGAAAATAGTAGTAGAGCAGTTTCAACATTAAGATTGGGGGTGGGTAGGAGCTAGGTTGCGGGGGGGGGGGGGGGGGAGGGTGGATGATCAAATGAGACACATTTCTTTATAATTCTTGTTCAAAACTTAATGTGGATTACTTCTGTTAAAGATTGGAAAGTCGTAAGATACAAGGTTAGGCGGTTTGAAGGTTATGTGCTACAGGTGCACGAGTGAAAGCTGTAGCAACATATATATGTGACTCTTATGAATAGAGCCTTTCCACTTAGGTCTGTTTTCCAAACGTACCCTCCAGTTCAAATTCACAATTTTGGTTGAAGTGGACGGTAAAACGGGTATGAAAGAAGATAAGGTTGTGTCAGGTGTTTGCACGGTACTGGCAAGCTCAACATTTCAATAGCGTGTTTTCAGCTTGAATAGTGTGTTTTCAGGAGTGACAGACGCTTATCTTGGTAAAGTAGGTGATGCTTTACATTTTACTGTATGTGTCTCTTTTTGAGGGACACTAAGTTACTAATAAGTAAACCATGGTATTGTGGTTACGACACGCACAAAGGATTGTTGCCATTACATTTCACGGATATATGGCAGGTAAACAGTGAGATTGGCTGAGATACAGGCAGGAAGTTGGCTGCGGAAGGGGATGGGGGCGGGAGGAGAAAAGGAGGACGGAAGGTGATTGGGCATAAGGAAGGCACTGTGGATGAGTTGCGAAAAGTGTAAATTCAGGGTCGGAACCTATGAACAATTTTCCAAGACGACAGTTGCAGCCTCGACATTTTGCAGACATGAAAAGTATTTCGGACGAATGTAAGAAACAAAACAAAAACAAACAAACAAACAAACAAAACAAAAACCATAGTTCCATCGAAACTGATATATATCATGAACCTGGTCTTTTCATGACTAAGCCACTGCATGGTGAGACCATGTAACCAGATCTTGAACCTGGTCTTTTCATGACTAAGCCACTGCATGCTGAGATCATGTAACCAGATCTTGAACCTCTGATACACTGTATCTTATCTTAAAAAACGCTTTCGCAAGGGATGGAAAAAAGTGGCCGCCGTCGTCACTATCGCGTGTATCACGTGAATGATCAGTCGACAAATTGAGCAATCTGTGAGTGCAAATGGCGTCACTGGCCTTTTTCTCGAGTGGCTTCTCAGTCTCATCCCCCGAAGAGATGCCAATGGTTTCCCTTTTGGGAAAAATGTATGCTTGATCATTAGTATTTGAAGAAATTATACATGGTATCGAATTCCCAAGCCCTACCCTTCGGTGCGAACCCACTGTGCACTGCACACTTGTCACGAAACGGAATACTGATAGCGAGCCTGCTATTCTTGTTGCGAAACTCTGTCATCTCCAGTCGTCGCAGGTTTGCCCCGTATTGCATGCCCCTGTTAGCATGGCAGTGAAGGCATGAAACCTTATTTCTCTCTGTTCTGAAGCTTTGAAAGGTACAGCCCTTCACGTTAAGTACACCCCATATATGTCCTGGCTTTTACATGTGAGAAGAACCCATAAGCACAATTTCCAGACCAGTCCACAACAGCAGGTTTGGCCAGGGGAGACACGCCTGCATACCAAACTCCAGGGACCTGGCGACGGTCATTTTGAACACCAAAGCCATCTAAAAGAAGACTTTGGTCTCAATCGATTAATGACGTCACCCAATAGTCAAATTGTCAGCGGGCGAACTTCGATTTAATGGACTGCGAGGCTTGACTAGAATAAGAAAAGCAAAGTTTGGACCTTTACTAAGACCGAGCTGGTCGTAATTACGCAGAATTTATTGTTTTCTGTTGTTCGCAACCGGAAGTCGCAATTGTTGATGGGCACGCCACAATTCCCGCAAACCTTTCACCAGAAAGCGTCTGTAAACCTTATATCTCTCTGCATTTTACACAAGAAGTAATGTGCCTTTTAACCTTATTTCTCTCTGTTTTGAAGCTTTTAACATTCATAACCATGAAGCGATACTGCACCTTGACTCGACGACTGCGTTCGAGCAAACACATAAAGCTAGCACTTTGCACTCCGCAACAAAACAGAATTATGCACCCTTCAAAAAACCGTCCTTGCATTCTGATTAAAATTTGTGTATCTGAACTTAGAGCCCGCTTCATTCCGTTGTTGGGCCGATGCTCGTGTATTTTCACAGGATCAGCTTGAGCAAACAGAAGAAAAGCTATCGCTCTTGACTGACGTTCTCGGTAAAACTATAATTATGTACCTCCTAAAGTCAGACGCCCATTGTTATTGGAACTTTGGTATCTAAAGCTAGACCCCACCCCACCCAAACACTCACGGGTCTCCTGGATGAGACGGGAGTTGGGCGTGGGGTGGTCCTTGTTTTCCATCGTTCCACGTATTATGCACGCAAGTGTTTTTGTGTGGTGTTTTTTGGCCACACTTTTATGTCAATTTTACAGCTAAGAATAAATTGACACGAGGCTTCAAACTTGTTTCTGTGTGCTAAAATCAGAAGCTGTTAAAACGAAACGACAGGTCTCGGCTGGATGTTTGGGACAGTCGACGCGACGTTTTTAAAAAGAAAAAAAACAACAAAAAAAACAAGGTCCGTGCTTTGAATGAATAGTTATTTAGTTGAAGAATTCTCGTTTTCACTCGTGCAAACGATGTAAAATATATGTCAGGGACATTCCACTTTTGACAAAACAGCCAGGCTGTTGAGTCATGGCTTATGATCTAATATAGGTTGCTGGATGAACATGTGAAAAAAAGGGTATGATGGATCTTTGGTGGTTTACATGTCAAAGGTTAAAGAACCTCTGACGAAATCTAACGTGCTCCCACGTGGTGATAGACTTCATATTATTGCCTCACAACGGAAAAGTCAAATATTGATCATTAGTCGATCGTTTGAAATATGCGTCTGTCGTGCGCATATTCGGAATGGCGGCCTCAGTGACCTCTTACCCTCCCCATTGGTACCGTACCCCCATCCCCGAACCCCCACTCCCCCTTTACCCCCACCCCACCCCTACCTTAAAAAAAAAAAAAGAATCCGTCACTTAAAAGACAAGTTTGTCGTTTGTTTTCAGAAAGGCAAACATCCCTCCCCATTCATCACTCCCTCCCTGCTACCCCCCCCCCCCCCCAACCATTCCACATTCCCATCACTAAATTCCCCAGCTCTGCTTGCAAATCTGGGCGCATTATCCGGCCACGCCTTTGCTATCACAGCCAGCTTTGTATTTTTTCATCTGTGGACACAAACATGAGCCCTGCAGGCAGGAGAAGATTTTATCATATCATGCATACGTCGAATCTTGCTCAACCAGTTTCGACGAGGGCCTAACCGTCGCGGGGGAGGACCGTAATGCATTTAGAAAGACAGAAGCTTTAATTTGTGTTTGAGGGGGTCGGTTAAGATATTGCGGTGTGCTTGTTGATTTAGTATGCAGGATTCGTAATATGAACTTCCATCAGAGACAGGTACACAGACACAGATACGAGAGATACTGTCATCGAGCAGATCAGACAGACAGAAATACCGACATGGTGATACGCAGACACAGACACATAGACAAAGACAGACAGACAGCCAGCAAGCCAAACACACACACACACACACACACACACACCGTCACACACACTCACACACACACACACACACGCGCGCGCGCGCGCGCGCTCACACACGCACACAAATACACAAACACAAAAAAGCACACACACGCACACTAACAAGCATACACACACACACACACACACACAGACAGACACACACACACACACACACACACACACACACACACGGCCCAGATATACAGGAATGTTTACACAAGACATCAAATACACCCCAATCAGCAGTGATCAATAATGACTGTCAAAGCCTGCAGTGGAAGCACAGCCCCCAGGACAGTAGAGCAATCGCAACACGTTTAGAAAACCCATGTTTGTCTGATCCGTATTGTCTTCAATAGGTGATCGCTGTGCCGATCTGTGGACAGGCCAAGATTACCTGCATGCTTTTCAAACAGCACGATTTGGCAGACACCCAGAAACAGACAATTTCAAATTGTATACGTGAGTTTTGACTCGACCCGGACGTGATGACCCGTTCGTTGATTTTTGAAAGCGAGTGAACCAGACGGATACATATGCACCCCCCGCGGGTTAGGGGGAGTCCCATATTGGTTGGGACAAGAAAGAATTTACCCGATGCTCCCCAGCATGTCGTAAGAGGCGACTAACGGATTCTGTTTCTCCTTTTACCCTTGTTAAGTGTTTCTTGTATAGAATATAGTCAATTTTTGGAAAGATTTTAGTCAAGCAGTATGTAAGAAATGTTAAGTCCTTTGTACTGGAAACTTGCATTCTCCCAGTAAGGTAATATATTGTACTACGTTGCAAGCCCTGCATGATCAATTCACGTCACATTCTAAGATAAGTCAAAGCATCATGTTATTTATGTGTGTCTGCTGTGTCTCTTCTTTATCCACTTTAAAAACCGGCACGGTTGGCCTAGTGGTAAGGCGTCCGCCCCGTGATCGGGAGGTCGTGGGTTCGAACCTAAGACTTTAAAATTGGCAATCTAGTGGCTGCTCCGCCTGGCGTCTGGCATTATGGGGTTAGTGCTAGGACTGGTTGGTCCGGTGTCAGAATAATGTGACTAGGTGAGACATGAAGCCTGTGCTGCGACTTCTGTCTTGTGTGTGGCGCACGTTATATGTCAAAGCAGCACTATGACGGCTTACTAGTGCCAAAACCTGGGGTTACCCATTATCACGTGATAATTACTAATTAACGCTGTCAGTTACTGTTTTCACTCGTTAGTTACTCATTTTCACGGGATAATTAGTAATTTTCACGGGAAAATGACTAATTTTTAGTTTTGGCACAAGCAATCCGTCAGGAAGTGAGCCAAAACTAAAAATTAGTAATAAACACGTGAAAATGGTAATTACAATTAGGAGGTTTTGGCACTAGTAAGCCGTCATACAGCACCGCCCTGATATGGCCCTTCGTGGTCGGCTGGGCGTTAAGCAAACAAACAAAAAAACAAAAAACAAAACAAACAAAAATCCACTTTAAAGGCCAATATTAAAGTCGACATTCTTGTGAATTTTTGTTTTTGTCCTGAAATAAGCGTTCCAAAAATTAAACCTTTCTTGTTTTGTTTTGTTGTTGTTGTTTTTAATTTCTGGAGGATGTTTTTCTTGTTTTTCCTGGTGTCAGCGCGAGTCAATTCGCAGGCCTTTTCTCGTCATGCGAAGGTCCGACATTTAAAACATGCTTAAATTGGGGCACTGTAAACCTCTCGCACTGTGTGGTGTAGACAAAAGAGATAATGACACAGCCCAGGTCTGGTAGTGTATACTGATATATCTTTGGCTCCTAATCCACCTCTCAGACATTGTCAGCGGTGGACACAATGCAGACGACAATTATTACGCTGAGGTTGGAGAAAATAAAATAAAATAAAAACAAGAAAAATAAATAAAGGAGATAGCAAGACACAGAGATGATGATGATGATGATGATGGAACTTTATTTTTCAAGGATAGAGGTTTAAGGCGACGCCTTTTCTTACAACCGGTCCTTACTTCTAATACAAATATCTAATAAATGATAAACAAGTAAAGCAACATGACAAATAAACAAAGTAAACGAACGAACCAGCAAACAATCGACAAGTAAGCAAACAAGCAAATAAACATAAACAATAAAATGGCAAAGTAAGCAACATACAAATCGAAAGCGAAACATGCAACATGTTAACACATGGAAAGTGATCGACGGTAAAATTCACACGATACCAACGTTTACACTAATGCTAATAATGATTATATGGTGTAAATGATAATGATGATGATGATGATGATGATGATGATGATGATGATGATGATGATGATGATGATGATGATGAAGTGATGATGGAAAATCGCAACATAAATTCCACATAATACATATATAATAAAGAACATATTTGTGTAATTCATAAAGCTTTGCCAATTGTTGACAGCTACTTGCACGTGTTAAGACTAGTATAGCCAACTAGGTAGACATAAAATGATTATGCAGAGCTTGTTTAAAACTCTTTAGTGAGGTTAATGATCTTATTCCAGAGAGAGAGAGAGAGAGAGAGAGAGAGAGAGAGAGAGTGTGTGTGTATGTTTGTGTGTGAGTGTGTTTGTTTGTGTGTGTGTGTGTGTGTGTTTGTATGTGTGACAGTGTGTATGTGTGTGTGTGTGTGTGTATGTGGGTGTGGGTGTGGGTGACAGAGATTGAGAGAGAAAAAGGGAGAAGAGAGAGAGAGAGAGGGACTCGGACTGAGAGAGGGGCACAGACACAGACAGACACAGACACAGACAGACACAGACAGACACAGACAGACACAGACAGACACAGACAGACACAGACACAGACACAAGGAGAGAAAGAGAGAGGCAGAGAGACAGATACGAACAAAGACAGAGACAAAAAGACAGAGACAGACAGAAAGAAGCCGACAGAAAGAGACCGACAAACTGCTACTGTTGCTTTTCTTGTTTTTGTCAGCTGTTTTGGCTGTTTTCCCAAGAAGAAACGAACCCCACAAACCAAAGCAAAATGGGTTCATTTTTTTAAAAAGAAGGAAAAAAACAGAAACTAAGAAAAACAAATATTTAATTTTCCTGACCTCATAGCCCTGAACCCGTCCGTATAAATCACTACGCCGGCTCAAAAGCTGCGCACGCATGCTAATTAGATGGCTGTTGATTGACTATAGGCCTGAGTGTGTTTGCATACTTTGTGGGGTGCGGGGACAACTGATGGGCGCCTCGGGGGACTATCACAGATTTGTCGTGTAAACAATCTTTTTTTCTCTTTTTCTTTTTCCTCCCTCTGTTTGTCTCTAGTACGCCTCTGACCTATCCCACTGCAGCCGCCATCCCATATAGTGAACCTTGTCAATGAAGGAAAAACAGCTTTGGGTGTTAATGCGTAGAGTCGGAAGAAACATCCTTTCGCGGTAAAAACAAGGGGAAACAGGACAGAGATTGTGAAAGTGGGAGAGAGAGAGAAAGAGAGAGAGAGAGAGAGACAGAGAGACAGAGACAGAGACAGAGAGAGAGAGAGAGAGACTTACACACAGACAGACACAAACACAAGGAGAGACACAGAAAGACAGATACGGACAAAGACTGAGACAGAAATTTCTCGAGACAGGACAGAATTTGCGAAAGAGAGAGATAAAGAGAGAGAGAAATATAGACAGATAGAAAGAGAGAGCGAGAAACAGAGCCATACCGGGAGACTACAGACAGACAAACAGACAAGACAGACAAAGTAAGACAGGCAGAAGAGGGGGGAGGGGGGACAAATAACAAAGAAAGGAGACAAAGAAACGAACCAACAGACCTTTCCGTGGCTGTAGATACTCGTCTAACCTCAAACTGATGAGATCGCTGATCTTGATATCGCACTTCAGACAAAATGTGGTGCTTGAATAGGCTTCCGCAGCTTTTGATGACAATACAGTCAAACAGATCTTATTGAGATAGCGTTAGATTTCCGTGATTCGGCGCAAACAGTCATATATAATAATTACACGCGAAAGGAAGATACATGAAGGACGAGCAACCACTGGAAACAGTTGCCACCTGCTGTTTTGCAAGAGGCTGTCCCTCGTGAAGATATAATTGACCAACCAGACAATGACCAAACAACCAACCTACAGGCTAAAAAACCAAAACAACAACAACAAAATCAAAACAACAACAACAACAACAACAACCCTACCAACAAAGAGTAAGTAGAAATGAATCTGACTCTCTTCACTGTATTATAAGTCCAGCGCAGGTTTTTTTTAACAGTTTATTTTTCTTGATTTAAAAAAATCTGTGTCTGCACTCTAGCTTTGCAGATGAACAATGGTGACTGCGCGTGAGGGCGATAAATGAAAAGACCACCAAAAAACCTGTACATCCTGAAGAAGACCCTATGGTTGAAACGTTGCTGTTCAATCAATCGATATGAGGCTTATATCGCGCGTATTCCGTGGGTACAGTTCTAAGCGCAGGGATTTATTTTATTTATTTTTTATTTTTATTTTTATTGTATGCAATTTATATCGCGCACATATTCAAGGCGCAGGGATTTATTTATGCCGTGTGAGATGGAATTTTTGTTTTACACAATACATCACGCATTCACATCGGCCAGCAGATCGCAGCCATTTCGGCGCATATCCTACTTTTCACGGCCTATTATTCCAAGTCACACGGGTATTTTGGTGGACATTTTTATCTATGCCTATACAATTTTGCCAGGAAAGACCCTTTTGTCAATCGTGGGATCTTTAACGTGCACACCCCAATGTAGTGTACACGAAGGGACCTCGGTTTTTCGTCTCATCCGAAAGACTAGCACTTGAACCCACCACCTAGGTTAGGAAAGGGGTGAGAAAATTGCTAACGCCCTGACCCAGGGTCGAACTCGCAACCTCTCGCTTCCGAGCGCAAGTGCGTTACCACTCAGTCGGCCACCCAGTCCTTTTATTTGTTTTGTTTTCTTCGTTCACACATGAGTATGCTTACAGTATTTGTGGGTCTTTTTACTCCAGCTTTGTTTTATTGTTGCCTGCTTTATTGTCTGCCTTTCCACGCTGCTCCAGACAGTCACGTGACTTCGAACAGTGATTTCGTTGAGGCATACATAACAAAGGAAAAAGGTATATTGTCGCTTCCTTCAACTATTTTTGTTTTGTTTCAATGTCGCTCATTCTTTTATGGTTTATGCCGCCGTGTGTGTGTCGATGTATGCGTGTGTGCGCATTTTTGTACATAAAAAGGTTGCGACATTATTTACACAACCTTCATGTGTCTATTGTTACCTTTCGGTTTTCCATTTTCTTTCTTCGCCTTCCTCTCAAAGAATAGCTTTCCAACTCGAGCTCACATTATTTTCAACATCAGCCCCAAAACATGGAGAGGAAGACGGTTTTTTTTGCGTACACAATTTTCAAGGCAAAAGCTCTTCATATTTTCCTCCCCATTGAAATGTCATCCGCGTACAAATACCTGACGGCAGAAGATAAAGCAAGATCAAACTCGCCTCCGCACTGAAGAGCTTGGCAAAGAGTTTGCTCCCCTAACATGCCGGGTCAAACGAGGTATGGAGATGCGTGTCACCCAGTCCTTCGCCTCTATGCATCCTTCCCTCCGACATTTTCCATAAAAAAGGGAGTTTCCGCAAGCGTCATAAGAGAATTTTCAAGGACGATTTAAGCTTTCTAAAAACAACGCATTATGGTTTTATAATTAGAGTCAGTCAAACTAACAGGTTGTAAACTCTTCCAAATATGCAACTGGTGTACAATTCTAAAGTGATGTCTTGGAAATGAACTTCTTCAACTTCATTAGAAAGATTCTTACTTAGCTATCCATTGTTAATACATAAATTAAGAGAAACAAGTTGTTATAAAATAGTCAATCGATTGGCACGGCAATATGTACACACGGCAAAATGCACTCTCGTTGTGGCATGGACTGTACTGAAGTCATCTTTGGCACACAAAAAGTCTCCAGCGCCTGTTGCCTTTTCAGTTTCGGAGGAAGACGTAATTTTGCACAATCCGTGCAAACTAATATTGCGTCACTGTTCTCAAATCTTCAAACCCCTGTTATTCAATTCAAACTGCCAAAATGGAAATTGACTTGGCTATTGAGTACACTTTTTTAATTATACATGTCTTTTACAGAGGTCACGTGACAGCCGCTCGAATTAGAGTACCCCCCGAAATCAACCCGGCAAATACATGGCTGTGGGTCTGTTGACTAGGCTTCTTATTTTCTTTAATTTAGAGAAATACGATTCCACGAACAGCGATCAACAGCAAAGATAGTTGATACACATAAAGCATTCTTTTAGTTTAGTCAGATGACTTTGAGATTAAGATGACTTTAGACAGCCGGATATTGCATGCATAAGTTTTCATTTGTGGATCAAGTTTTACCATCTAAATGATTACTTTGTCAGTGCCTACGGGAAAGGTAAGTAAGACAATTATTCATGTTGATACACTTTCTTTAATACGCAAGTCCCCAAGCAACAAGTTTGTGCACAATAAATCAAGCTTCAAAACAGGAGAAAAAGACAGGGGGGAAAAGTGATTTCAAGCCTATTGCCGATGTGTGTCACGCCAATGCAAAGGCGCTCACAGATGTTGTCAGATTTTTAACGATGACTTTAAACCGGCTGGCGAAAACTTGGAATGGCGCGCCTTGAAGAAATTCGTCAGTTCACGCTTGATCGAGACAGGCAGACGACAGTTACAGGTTTAATCTAAATCCCGATTCTAAACGTGACACATAAATCACACTTTATTGCCCTGAATTCCCATTTCAAACTGGGTGGAAACAAGTGGACACAGCATAAAATCTGTCACACAAGTTTCTCCTTGTCGGTATAAAGAGAGAAAGCAAAGAGAGAAAAAGATTTGGTAGTTTCTTACTCTGAATACATATTCATCTTTATATTTTTGCTCTTTTCTTTACTTGAGCCTCTCTGCAATTGAATGGTAAGTCGGCTTTTTACAGTGATCCTTTTAAAAGTCGAAACTAAAAGCGCATAAACTACTATTCGTGTTTGGTAGACCTGCATTTACATAGTAGTGTCAGTTCAGGTAAAAGTCGGACATTTCCCCCTTAACAAGCACACATCTACATAAAAGCCGCTTTTAAATCTTTGTACGAGTCAGGCTTTTGTTTGGTTTGTTATACAAACGTTTTGTGTGAACCTCTTTTTTCTCCTTCATAGTCCCCGTGTTGTCCTGGATGCGTAAAGTGTTCACTGTCTTCGGTAAACACTTGGAATCTACCTGTGTTTTTAAGCCTTATGGCAAACATTCTGCTTTATTGCAGACAAATGTAAGAGTCACCTCAAATACCTCAGCGATATAATGTCTATTTGGTGAGGCTCCATTTCAACGAGAGAGTCTGAGAGGTAGAGAGGAATTGGGTGCATGGGGGGTGGGGGTATGGGATGGGGGAGAATAAAGAGTGATAGTGTGTGTGTGTGTGTGTGTGTGTGTGTGTGTGTGTGTGTGACTCTGTGTATGTGTATGTGTATGTTTGTGTGTCTGTTTGTGAGTCTTGTTTGTTTGTCTGTCTTTCCGTCTGTCTGTCTGTCTGTCTGTCTGTCTGTCTGTCTGTCTGTCTGTCTGACTGTCTGTGTGTGTCTGCTTTGCAACACATATTTATATCGTCTGACTCTCCCAGTCTACATTTTGTTTGCGCAATTCTTTAGAAAGAGCATTCGAGATTTCAAAGCCGGCAAAAACTCTCATGTGTACAACAGTACTTACACAAAGTTGTCATAGGTGTATATGAAAAGAGCTCTGCGCATGTAGGCTTATGTAAGGACAAGTGGAGTTTTGATATGGCTTGCGCTATGTACACCACACAAGGATTTGTCAAACAGAACACACCCACTCGTACAGGTATGCACATCTTTCAAAAGGCCAAGTTTCGAAACAGGATTTCATTCCGTTTGCTTTTAGTGTTAAAGCTACACCTCTTATCGTGCACGCAAGCGTGTTTGCGAACCGAGATCTTTCCAGACTTTTATAATTCATGAGACAAATTGGGAGCGTTCTTTCACTTGAAGACACCCCAATCCCTTCCACCACAACCACCCCCGCCCCCATCCCACATCGAAGTCCACATCCCCCAGGCAGACCCCCTACCCCCTCCCCCCTCCCCAAACCAGATATTCCAGCAAACAAACGACTAAAAATAACATGTTTTTTTTAAGTCTCCCGTCAAACAACCTGCCACAATTCACAATTGCAAAATAATCGCTCCCCAATCCCTCCCTACCTCCCCCCCCCCCCCATCCTCCCGTCCCCACCCACCCCACCACCTATATCTCCCGATTTCTTTGTCCCTGGCAATATTTTGAACAAAACTCGCTGCAGTTACAAGCTTACATTTTGTGTAATCAACAACTGCAATCAAACGAGCCGTGCCTTATTATCAGGCCTAGTGCCCCACATCTTGTGCGATATCATTCATATCATTCATGCCGTTCAGAAAACAGTTACTGCCGGTTTCCCTTTCAAGAGGGCAATATACTTCATAATTCATTTCATGCATCTGCAGGTCTTTTCTTTGACGACGACCGCTCCCGCTGGTGGGAAATAGAGATAAATTGGGGCTGTGCGGTTCGTGTTTTTAATGCATTAGAGGAGACTATTCACTGCATGTGTTTTTTAAATATATAGTTGCAAAATTCGGTGCGTGTTGCGTATGTAATAGCCGAACGGGGGGGGGGGGGGGGGGGTGGGGGGGGGGGTGGTGGTTATGGTAGTGGGTGAGACGAAAAACCGAGGTCCCTTCGTGTACACTACATTGGGGTGTGCACGATTGACAAAAGGGTCTTTCCTGGCAAAATTGTATAGGCATAGATAAAAATGTCCACCAAAATACCCGTGTGACTTGGAATAATAGGCCGTGAAAAGTAGGATATGCGCCGAAATGGCTGCGATCTGCTGGCCGATGTGAATGCGTGATGTATTGTGTAAAAAATTCCATCTCACACGGCATAAATAAATCCCTGCGCCTTGAATATGTGCGCGATATAAATTGCATAAAATAAAAATTAAAATAAATAAATCCCTGCGCTTAGAACTGTACCCACGGAATACGCGCGATATAAGCCTCATATTGATTGATTGATTGGTGGTGGGGTTGTTGTTTTGTGCAGTCCTAATCAGATTAGGTTAGACATTAGTAATTTGAGTTAACATGGCCGAATCAAGGCACATCCGATATCGAACAAGTATAAATCCAAATGGCTTGAGATTTACTGGCCGATGTGAATGCGTGATATATATTGTGTAAAAAATTCCATCTCACACGGCAGAAATTAATATGTAAAGCGCTTAGAGAACGTCAAGCGCTATATAAATCTCCCATATAAATAAAAATATAAATAAATAAATAAAAACAGATAGACTGCTAACGTTCCAAAAATCAGAATAAAAAAAACAAGATATGTAGGTTATTGGAAAGATTAATTATTGACAAAACAAAACATTACATCGACACAGTGGCCTTTTAAGTAGACGGACAGACAGGCAAACTCGTATGGTACAAATAATGAACTCATCTCCTAATCGTCGAGGAATCTCGCATGCAAGATGGTCCCATCAAAGTAGTGTAATAGTTACGACGGTGATATTGAGATAATGAAAGATGATGTTGCATGCTTGTGTTTGTGTTTCCTAAACCCTGAGACTTATGCTGTGAGCTTGGGGTCTTTTTCGTGCGAGTGTTTGCACACGGGAGGAGGGGGTAGGTTACCGAAGAGAGTCTGCACAAAGGTTAACTCTGGGAAACGAATCCACGCCGATATAGCAACGAATTGGTTTCAGCTCGCTACCAATTGACGTACGTACACGCCCATGGACCAATTTTGTTTGACATCTTTGAGTTAAAACCCAAACAACCCCCTCAAATCCAATCAGAGTCCGGGTGTGTCCGGGGACCGTAATCTTTAGGGCGATACCAAAACAGCATGAGTCATGCACCCGAAAAGAAAACAAGTCGCGTAAGGCGAAATTACTACATTTTGTCAAGCTGTCGAACTCACGGGATGAAACTGAACTCACTGTATTTATTCACTAAGACAGTACAGCTTCGTCAATCCCCGCGTGAAGGAAATCGCTCACCTTCCACGTGCAAAACGTAGTGATATTGACACGCCAGATTAGCGCAGTAGCGTATTGTGCTAAGCAGGAAAGCGCGCTTTTCTGTATTCTTGTTAACTTTCTGAGCTTGTTTTGAATACAACCTATCATATCTATATGTTTTTGGAATTAGGAAATGATCACAAATAAGATGACATAATTTTTTGATTGATTTCTTACATTTTAATTGTAAGACTAATTATTCTATTTTCGTTAATTGTGATAACATTTTAAGAGTAAACATGACATATGTATATATTTTTAGATTCAAAATGTGATGAAGAATACGATGCAATCAATTTTAAATCTGTTTGCGAAAAATCGATTTTAATGACAACTTTAATGAGCAAACTCATTAAGTAAATTTTAGGCCTCCAAGCTGAAATGCAATACCAAAGTCCGAGCTTCGTCGAAGATTACTTGACCAAAATTTTAACCAATTTGATTGAAAAATGAAGGTGTGACAGTGCCGCCTCAACTTTTACAAAAAGCCGGATATGACGTCATCAAAGACATTTATCGAGAAGGGGATATCATACCCAGAAACTCTCATGTAAAATGTCATAAAGATCGGTCCAGTAGTTTACTCTGAATCGCTCTACACACACACACACACACACACACACACACATACACCACCACGACCCTCGTCTCGATTCCCCCCTCTACGTTAAAACAAAACTTGACTAAATGTAAAAAGCGATCTAAAGAAAGCAAAACTGATGTATCGCTTCAATGGAAATCAAAAATAGTTTCACGAGACAGGTGAAAAATGCTGTGGAATGGGCGTGACTGTAATGCGTCATTCGCAGCAAGGAGTGAAAGCCAGAACATACTTTACAATAAAAGCTAACGTACGTGTCAGGTCATGTTAGAGAAAAGGAATGCTTTCAACAAGCAAGTAGATCAAAATGACGAGAAATAACTACGGTAACAGATATGATCTTAAAGGTACATATCCTCCCGTGAAAATCTGCATGTTGATGCACCAGCACCGATCTGTTCATGCTTTAGAATACGTACTATAGAATAAAAGCGTCTTTCAACCTGAGATCATGCCAAACATCAGCAGTCCGAGTACACTTTCTGTGCAGTAGGAACTTCATCTGTAGTCTGGCCGAGGGGCTAGTGGAGGACGCTTTTAATTATTTAAAAAAACAAACACTAAAGCAACTTTTATATAGCTCTAAAGGAGAAAAGTTGTTCAAGACGATTAGTACTATCTTTTGTTAAAAGGATTAAGTGCTATATCACCAATCGTTCTTGCTCTACCCTAGTAAATGTTTTATTGATCCGATCAAAAAAGGGCAAATTTCATAATCGCTCCCCGGGGCGGGGATGTAGCTCAGTCGGTAGCGCGCTGGATTTGTATCCAGTTGGCCGCTGTCAGCGTGAGTGGAGAGATTTATTTCTCAGAGTCAACTTTGTGTGCAGACTCTCCTCGGTGTCTCCGAACACCCCCGTGTGTACACGCAAGCACAAGACCAAGTGCGCACGAAAAAATCCTGTAATTCATGTCAGAGTTCGGTGGGTTATAGAAACACGAAAATACCCAGCATGCTTCCTCCGAAAGCGGCGTATGGCTGCCTAAATGGCGGGGTAAAAACGGTCATACACGTAAAAGCCGTGGGAGTTTCAGCCCATGAACGAACAAACAAATAATCGCACCCCACTGACCGCTCTACTGAGCCGGGTGTACGTTTTTTCACACCTGTCAAATTCCGTTTCACTGCATACCTCGGTCAGGTTCTGTCCTCATGAGCGGGTTCAAACAAATATATTAAAATGTGACATTGAGCGCGGGGCTCGTTTTGGGTATAACGGTGAGGTTTTTTTTCCTCTTGATTTGTGAAAATCTACTTCTGCATGTCTCAAAATGCGAAAGCTGAATACAAATCATTTCAACAGAAGATAGTAATAATCGTCCTAAACAAGGTTTCTTCTTGAGCGCTATGTAAAAGTTGCCTCGATTTGTTTTTAGATGGGGCGGGGATATAGCTCAGTTGGTAGCGCGCTGGATTTGTATTCAGTTGGCCGCTGTCAGCGTGAGTTCGATCCCAGGTTCGGCGGAAATTTATTTCAGAGTCAAATTTGTGTGCAGACTCTCTTCGGTGTCCGAACTCCCCCCCGTGTACACTACATTGGGTGTGCACGTTAAAGATACCACGATTGACAAAAGGGTCTTTCCTGGCAAAAATTGCTTAGGCACAGTTAATAATTGTCTACCTATACCCGTGTGACTTGGAATAATAGGCCGTGAAAGGTAAATATGCGCCGAAATGGCTGCAATTACTGGCCGTATAAAATTTCATCTCACACGGCATCACTGCAGAGCGCCTAGAACTGTACCCACGGAATATGCGCGATATAAGCCTCATTGATTGATTGATTGATTGATTGATTGACTTAAAAACGCCCTCCACCTGCCCCTCGGCCAGACTACACGCGGGAAGGACGGATCGAGCCTTCAACATCCAACAGTTTTAGCTAGCCAAGATCTCTATGTACGATTTGGTGGACAGTGGCAGCCGCTTCATCCCGCAGATAAGAATTCAAATCTCGTGTATGTAACAGGCGTGCAATTGGTTGTCTTGCTAGTGTCAAGTCACGCAAGTGTTTGTCGCGCTCATTGTATGTCACGCAAGTGCTTGTTGGGCAAGTGAATGTCGCACTGGTGGGGTGTCGCGCGAGAGGATCTCGCACAAGTGGGGTGTCGCGCTAGTGGGGTGTCGCGCTGCTGGACGTTACGACGATGGCTGTCGTACTAGTGAAGTAGCGCTACTGGCTGTCGCGCCAAAGGATGTCGCGCTATATTGTCCGAACAATCCTCGCTACTGAAATGGTCTGGTCAGGCTTCATATGGGATAAGACCATCTAATTCCACCACGTTTGGGTGTTGTTGTTGTTGTTGTTGTTGTTGTTGTTGTTGTTGTTGTTGTTGTTGTTGTTGTTGTTGTTGTTGTTGTTGTTGTTGTTGTTGTTGTTGTTGTTGTTGTTGTTGTTGTTCAAACTTCAGTAATATCATAGCGGTTGCCACGGTACTTTTAGGTCCATGAGAATGAGCTAGACCTCTCTCGTATAATGTATAGTGGCGGAACGCAGACTCCCTTTAAAAAGTGCAACCCATACCTTTGTGTCTATTTTGGCCTGGGTGTGTGTGGGGTTCTTGCCTGGCTTGCTTTAAAAGGAAGGGTATTATCATCGGATATGCCCCTCATTTGTGTTGGTGAAATTGAGCGCACCCGTAAACGGCTGCAGGTGGCGTCTCTGAGTCTGAAGAGTGACCTAGTTTTAAGTTGTGCAATTGTCGCAATGTCACTTTGGGTAGTTTTCTTTTTTTTTATGGCGATGTTTGCCCCCAAACGTGGCCACTGAGCTGTCGTAGCAAGCGATCACAGCAGCAGTGAATAGTGGGATTAATTTGAACGAAAATTCATTTCAAGCGGACTCTGCACATGGACGCTAGATGATTACTCGCTGCATGAGATGCTAATGATCGCTTGCCTCCACTGATCAGCGGCGTACGTGTGTTTTCCTCGTTGATGTGGCTAGGGCGTTCAGCTCAGTATGTTGAGCACCGGACTTCTGCTCCGCGGTTCACGGGTTCGAATCAGGGCCGGAACCGACGCGGGTCAACTTGATGCAGACTCAGAGACGGTATCCATGTGCCATTTCACTCCAGTGACACGTAAAAGACCTAGGTCATCCTGCCATACGTGCAGGTGGCTGATTACACCTAAACATTCAGACACCTGGGTAGTGCGACTCTTGTTGCTAATTTTACTACAAGAGGAAGCGACCCGAATTTCCTAGAGACGGGGTAATGGTAATGACAATGGGGAAAAATTGTATTTTCCACCCAAAAGATCAGTGCCTGGTTTTCATGTGGCAGCCACATAATAATACTGAATGTGGGGCCTACGTAAGGTTTTGGAGGGGATGTATGCTAGCACGGAAACGGACCTTCGCTCTTTGAAATCAGCACAGTACATAATTGTTACTCACAAAACTTCTTCTTCTTCTTCTGCGTTCGTGGGCTGAAACTCCCACGTACACTCGTGTTTTTACACGAGTGGAATTTTTACGTGTATGGCCGTTTTATCTCGCCATTAAGGCAGCCATACGCCGCTTTCGGAGATCGAAAACATCTCCACACTTAACCAACCAGGCGGCCGCGGCCGGGATTCGAACCCTCGACCTTCCGATTAAGAGGCCGACGTCTTACCACCCCGCCACAGCGCCCGTCGTTACTCACAAAACAAGCTTCGTTTGTTCTTGAACAAACCCGAGGGATGTTGTGGCGATTGTTGTCTATATACAACAATTCCACATATACGGTCCAATTCTAGAGCAGTGTCTTCATTTTTCCTGGCTGCCCTGGATACTAATGCAATGAGAATCATAGCAATATTTGTTTGTTTGTTTATTTTGTCTGTCTGTCTTTCTTTCTTTCTTTCTTTCTGTCTGTCTGTTTGTTAGTCTGTTGTTTTTTTGTTTTTTGTTTTTGTTTGTCTCTGTCTGTGTTATTTTGTCTGTCTGCTTGTTTGCCTTTGTATGTTTGCGTGTTTCTTTGTTTTGGTTTCTTTGTAAATGTTTAAACAATATTATAATTTCAAAGTGTTTGCCAATGTCTGTTTAGGTTTTTCATCATGGGTAAAACCACAACTACTGCAGAGTGGAACATTCAGTCCCGCTCTCAGTGTTGCGAGATCCACCGTCGACCTGCTACACTGTTCCCAGCGTTGACCTGTTGGTGTTCCATGTCCATGTTAATCTCTTCACTGGTCTGTGTCAATCGTCACTGGATTAACAGTCCGGGTTCATCGTGGAGAACCTCAGGCATGGGAGTTTAAAATCAAACAGACGCACGCAAGCACGAACGCACACACCAAAGCACGCACGCACGTTCGCGCACGTGCGCGCGTGAGTGTTCATGTACGAGGCATCTGAGCGTGGGTATCATGCAAAAGATGGCAGTGAATCAGAAATAAATAATTCGACAAACAAGCAAGTCGCTGATTTTTCTTATGAAGAGGACCTTGGATCTAATCTATGTCACATTAAAATTGTTACTTTTAATTGGTGCACTTTTAAACAAACAACGGACCCACTCAAGGCACAACTAAGATTTGTTACACGTGAGCCTACTTCTGTCGTGAGATATGGTAATGCACGAAATTACATGTATATTAACTTAATCGTTTATCACTTAACTATGAGAGAAAATGGAATGTCAACCTCAGTCAATAAAGATGAAATAGGAGACGGATATGCTCTTCTCGGACCGACACAAAAATATCACGACAGTTAAAAACTGCCAGTAAAAGTTCCAACCGAACGAATGTTAAGCCGAAACAAAAACCAAACAGTGAACTACCATTAACATGGTTTTTTTCTCCAAAAACTCCACGTTAGACATGTACATCGTAGCTAACAGGCGAACTCCGCGATTAATAACTCTGTCCATGTTTTTTTTATAGGCTAAGGAGAATTGCTTTTCTTTAGAAAAAAAAAGACACACGTGAGAACAGAGGCCAATCATTTCTTACGCGTGCTCGCTTACAAAGTGTAAAACATGCCGCTCGCTTGTGACTGGCGTGCTACACACCCTGTTAGCTATGGTACTGGAGTTCTGGTCCTTGATCCTTTTCTAAACTTCCGGTGCGGCACGACGCGATAAGTTTTCTGCTTTTTTCTCAAAGTATACTCTGTTTTACACCCTGTAAGCCTTCGATGCAGTTGTAGACATATGTCAGGTAATACCTCACCAAGTTGTATGGTGTCTGAGGCTGTCGTTGTGGCACAAACTTGCAATGAAATCTTCGATCGGGAGGTAACGTCCCAGGTCTTCTTAGATTTGATGTGGTAATGTCCTTGATGTTTACCTTTCGGGAGCATTATCGTCCGTTTTCTATACATATTTTACAGTCTAACACATTCACGCATTAAGTCAGCTGCTCTTCCCACCTTTCTTATCAACAGAAGGTCCATGCTCCGTGCTCAGACGTCAGTAGTCACTCCATTCATTGTCCTATGTATTCATGGGTAACGTCCTTGTCTTTTTCGCCAAGCAAGGCACAAAAGATAACGTCCTTGTTCATTTTTGGCAAGAACAATTGCATTACTGTTTTGGCCAGTTTACAGTTGATTGATCTGTTCTAAATTCCCAACAGCGATATGCACATGATGTCAGTTGAAAAAAAGATAAAGTAGAGAAAACAATGAAAATTTTGTGCATTGTTTTTGCAGACTAGGAGGGGGGATTGAGCCTACATTTGTTTGATTCAAACAAAATGTTAATGGTGTGCGAGGTGATGCTTGTTTCAGATGGCGGATTTGTCTGTGGAAACGCTAGATGGCAGTGTCTTAAACGTTTCGGAGGTCGTGGTGGAAGCAACTGCACCTGGTCCATCTGTGGATCCGACGCCTGTGGATCCGGGAAACCCGACCCACACTTCCACCCCTCACAAAAAGCTCCCGCGGCTGTGTGTCACCTGTGGCAAAACCTTCAAAACATCCAGTCACATGCATGAGCACGCCAGACTGGTACACAGCGCTGGAAAAGGTGCAAGATACCTCTGCAAGGTGTGTGGCAAGGGGTTTATGGCAAAGACTTACCTGGATTCCCATCTCAATTGGCATGACAATAAAGCACCACACAACTGTCAAACTTGCGAGAGGGTTTTCCAAAGCCTACATTGCATGAGAAGGCACCAGAAGTCTTGCAAAGGGGCAAACGTTCCACCCTCCTTTATGTGCGTCGACTGTGACAAAACCTTTGCCACCAAGGATTTGCTTGCACAGCACAGGCACATCCACGACGCAAAGGGCATGTTCCGCTGTCTTACTTGCCCAAAACACTACAAGTATCGGTCGGGCCTGTTCCGTCACTCGAAGTCGTGTCCCGGCATGTAACTTAATTCCTTTCACGCCTGGATGTAAAGCTCAGAGATACTGTTCACCTTTTAAACGCCAAAATCATTTCGTTTTCTTTTGTCTTTTGTTTGCTGCTTGAAGTAATGTAGTGTTTTGCCAATACACCTATAAGTTTTTCAGTTGTTCTTTATTTCATTTTCCTGTTGTGTAGTTATTACAACGGCATCTGATAGATTGGTTTTAAGAAACTTATGTTCATGTTGTTTGTTGCTTGAAGTTAATTTTAATGTTACTGGGTGCTAAACTGATTAGTGTAACTTATTTTCGTTATAGTTTTATCATTTTTTCTTGTAACAGACCTTGTTTTTGTAGACGGGCTGCAGCTGCAGCTGCAGCCCGTAGAAATTGGTTTTTTCTTCTTCTTCTTCTTCTTCTTCTTCTTCTTCTTCTTCTTCTTCTTCTTCTTCTTCTTCTTCTTCTTCTTCTTCTTCTTCTTCTTTTTCTTCTTCTTCTTTTTCTCTGGGTCCTGCGGTTTCATGTTTGAATAACTTGCTTACTAGCACTTGTTTTCCTGTAGCATGATCAATTGTTAACTGACGGAACTTGAGTGGTTTGTCAGAATGCGTTGACTCAAGGTGCTCTTTAGTGGCGCGGAGTGAGTCAAATTTAGCTTCACAGTGATAACACCTGAAGTCCATCAGCTGAAACAAGGAACAACGAATTCATAACAGAGAAATACTCATGCTATTGTGTATTGTAGGGGAAGGGGTATTCAGTTTGAATGCCACCCTTTGAACTGTTGGCTTCATGATGAAATGCGAAAACACCCCAAAACACGTTAGTAGACTTGAGGAAACACTTGTAGTACCCCTAGAAGCAATTCAACGCTTGAGAGATTTTAGAACACATATATCAACTGTAAACTGGCCAAAACAGTGTTGCAATTGTTCTTTCAAAAAGTGAACAAAGACGTTATCTTTTGTGCCTTGCTTGACGAAAAAGACAAGGACGTTACCCATGAATACATAGGACAATGAATGGAGTGACTACTGACGTCTGAGCACGGAGCATGGACCTTCTGTTGATAAGAAAGGTGGGAAGAGCAGCTGACTTAATGCGTGAATGTGTTAGACTGTAAAATATGTATAGAAAACGGACGATAATGCTCCCGAAAGGTAAACATCAAGGACATTACCACATCAAATCTAAGAAGACCTGGGACGTTACCTCCCGATCGAAGATTTCATTGCAAGTTTGTGCCACAACGACAGCCTCAGACACCATACAACTTGGTGAGGTATTACCTGACATATGTCTACAACTGCATCGAAGGCTTACAGGGTGTAAAACAGAGTATACTTTGAGAAAAAAGCAGAAAACTTACCGCGTCGTGCCGCACCGGAAGTTTAGAAAAGGATCAAGGACCAGAACTCCAGTACCATAGCTAACAGGGTGTGAATACTCTCTTGGTTTATCACCTTTGGGTATTCCTATTTTTACATTTAGTCAAGTTTTGACTAAATGTTTTAACATAGAGGGGGAATCGAGGCGAGGGTCGTGGTGTATGTGTGTGTGTGTGTGTGTGTGTGTGTGTGTGTGTGTGTGTGTGTGTGTCTGTGTCTGTGTCTGTGTCTGTGTCTGTGTGTGTGTCTGTCTGTGTGCGTGTGTGTGTAGAGCGATTCAGAGTAAACTACTGGACCGATCTTTATGAAATTTTACATGAGAGTTTCTGGGTATGATATCCCCGGACATATTTTTTTATTTTTTTCTATAAATGTCTTTTATGACGTCATATCAGGCTTTTTGTAAAAGTTGAGGCGGCACTGTCACACCCTCAATTTTCAATCAAATTGATTGAAATTTTGGCCAAGCAATCTTCGACGAAGGCCGGACTTCGGTATTGCATTTCAGCATGGAGGCTTACAAATTATTTAATGACTTTGGTCATTAAAAATCTGAAAATTGTAATTAAAATTATTTTTTATAAAACGATCCAAAATTACTTTTATTTTATTCTTCATCATGTTCTGATTCCAAAAACATATAAATATGTTATATTCGGATTAAAAACAAGCTCTGAAAAATAAAAATATAAAAATTATGATTAAAATTAAATTTCCGAAATCGTTTTAAAAACTATTTCATCTTATTCCTTGTCGGTTCCTGATTCCAAAAACATATAGATATGATATGTTTGGATTAAAAACACGCTCAGAAAGTTAAAACGAAGAGAGGTACAGTAAAGCGTGCTATGAAGCACAGCGCAACCGCTACCGCGCCAAACAGGCTCGTCACTTTCACTGCCTTTTGCACAAGCGGCGGACTACGTTCAGTTTCATTCTGTGAGTTCCACAGCTTGACTAAATGTAGTAATTTCGCCTTACACGACTTGTTTTTTTTTAAAGGAAAAGTAACCCTCTGCATCCCCCAAACACTTGACAATTGTATTTCCGAAAATCATCTCTTTAGTGGGGCCCCCAGTTGAAACGATTGTTCAAATTTGTATACCAACATATCATTTGGTGTGCTGTTAGAAGACATCCAAAGAATGTAAATTCCAGGGGGGGGGCAAGCAATTTTTGTCCTCTGGTAAATTTGGTTGCTAGGCAACGGAGTGCCCAGTCGCGAACAATGTCAAACACACAGTTTGGGCGTTTTAACACATATAAACTATAATATAAGACTAAATAAACGTAATAAATCCATATTATTGGGTTGTTTGTTGTCTTTTTAATGCCTTTAAGTGAAAAAATAAATAAATGGTTGAAAAATGAGCCAAAAATCATATTTTGGAACCTTCGGGTTAGGCTATATTTGTAGGTGCTCCCAAATAGAGACAAAAGAAGGTAAATAATAAGCTTGAATTGACCAGGGAACACACCAAAGCTTTGGTGATATACAGGTGAGCCCAGGGACCTAAATAATGTGTATATCTAACACGTTACTTAACAGTGTGTGTTCAGACTGAAGCAGTGAAGACATGGCAAGCGGCGTGAGTAAACACATGGACTGGAGCCTGTGCATCTTTTGCCAGAAGGACACAACAGAAAAGCTGATAAATCCCACCGAAGAAAGCTACAGCACAGCAGAGAGACATTTAAAAGGTTTTAAAGCAGTTGGAGCGTTTCAGTCATCACTGAAAATAGACAAATTCAATGATGGGTCAGGGATTGCGTCTTCGTTAGCCAAACATGGAGCTAGGTGGCACAAGAACTGCCGTGCTAACTACAACCAAAGAATGTTGGAGGCATGATGAAGCTGAAAAAGATGAAGGCGAGACAGGAAAGAGATCACGCAGAGAGAGTGGGCAAGTTTCTCCACAAGAGACCTGTATGTTTAACTGTGGCAAAACTGGAAATCTTTCTGGAGGTTCTACATACCAGCTTGAGTCACATATTCGGGAAACTGCTTTGAAGATTGACCCTCAAGTTGACAACAAGTCACATCTCACGATGTTGGGACTGGCTCACATGGCCAGACGAGGGTTTTGCACTTCACGGGTAAGCCATGATAAGATAATTCGGCCAGATTGAGCCGGTTGAAACTAGCTGAAAGGCTGCTGCAAAGGTCAAAGCCACTGTCAGACCCAATTCACCTTAACAGAGTAGCCCTTTTCAGAAATCAGAACAAGTCTACTCAGATGACCAAGAATCTGAAGCTGAAGACAGCCAAGACCAACTGTGGTTTGTTTGCAAGATTGTATGTTGGATGTCAGGCTAGAGGAGAAGACCTTGATGAATTCTTTCAGCACGAAAACCAGTCATTCCCTCCATCAATCTCAGATTCTGGAGAATTGCGCCACGGCAACAAAAGCGATCTCCTGCACTGTTTTGAGAAAACTCATGACCCAGTACTCACTGAACCACAAGTATCAGCTGTTCTCATTGATGGTGCTGCGCTGGTGCACATTCTGAAGCCACGCCAAGCACAAACATTCCAAGAGTACAGTGATTCTGTCTTTTTAGCATATGTCCTGATGTGCCTGTCTAACGCTGATCGCGTTGACATTGTTTGGGACTGTTACCGTGACAACAGTCTGAAGTCATCAGTGAGGAAGAAACGAGGCTCTGGCATGAGGAGAAGAGTGAAAGGAGACGTTGCTCTGCCACGCAACTGGCCAGAATTCCTACGAAACAGTCAAAACAAAGAAGAGCTCTTTCATCCTGTCTGAAAATCTGAAGCTCGTCAAGGAAGACGGGAAAGTGGTCATTGCAACACAAGGTGTGGACTTTGTTAGTTCTAGTGACATTAGTGAGGACCAAAGAGCCTTGCTGTCCCCTTGTTCACACGTAGAGGCTGACACCAGACTGGTTGTACACTGTTCTGACCTGTCCAGAATGAATCACACTGACGTCATGATCAGGAATTTAGACACTGATGTAGTGGTGCTTGCAACAGCTCACTACCATTCCCTCCAGCTGGAAAACCTGTGGGTTGCATTTGTGCTGGATCCCACTATCGTCTTCTGCCTATTCACGACTATGCCCAGAGAAATCAGCAGCACCTCTGATGTTTCATTCTCTGACTGGCTGCGACACTGTGTCATCTTTCTTTGGTGTCAGTAAGAAGAGATGCTGAGAAGTGTGGATGTCTGATCCAGAATTCACAGCTGTTCCTTTGGGTGCTTGCATCACCGGACAAGTTCAGCCAGATTGAGCGCTTTGTCTCGTTGATGTTCGACAAGACCAGTGTTTCCGACAAGGTGAACGATGCCAGAAAACACCTGTTCACGAAGAAAGGGCGCATGCTGGAAAACACCCCACCCACTCAAGCTGCTCTTCTTGAACACACGAAAAGAGCGATCCTGCATGCACTCATCTAGAAGGAAGCTCTCATTCCGCAGCCAGAGATTCCAGATCCTGCAAGCTGGGGCTGGGAAGAAGTTGATGGAACTTATTCGCCTGTTTGGACATCACTTCCAGGTGCATCTAAGATCTGCTCTGAACTAGTAAAATGCAGCTGCAAGAAAGGTTGTAGAGGTCCGTGTAGCTGGTGTCCCCTGCACTGCTCTTTGCTTCTGTGATGGCAAATGCCAGCGTGACTGAAAGACTGAATTCATGAACCGGTTATGTGAGTAAATCGCTATGGGTATAGAAGAAACTATGTTTACAGGTTTCTTTTTCAAACTCTGGCATTATGCATGAAATGCATTTCTTTGTTAACAAATAGTAGAAATACAGCTTCGTGTACAGTATTTGTAAATAGGAGGGCCTCTACAACCTTGTTGAGAATTTATCTGTAGACAATTGACCGGACAGTATGTTTTACATCAGTATGTAGTGTTGTAGTGTCACCTGTTTTTGCTTTAAAATAAAGCAGAATCATGAGCCCATTCCAAAAAGATAGCAACTAGCAAGAATATATTTGTCATTTGCATAATTTTAATAGTCAATGTGCAAGCTTGCGATTGTTACTAGACGGTACCGTTCTTGAAAAGAAAACCGATTCATTTGTATATAATTATAAAACGTCAATAGCCAGTGCAGGGGCGGATCACATCATGGGGGTTTCCAAATTTCTTAAAGGGACAATTCGTTTAGTTGTGTGCGCGAAAATGGAGCAATCTGGTGCAATCTGAGCCAAGAAACTTCCCCTAATACACCTTCAAAAAGTAAATTTAAGAAGACAAATTAGATTACCAATAAAAGGAAAATTGACCGATCTGGTGCAACCTGAGCCAGCAAATTACCCAACTACCTTCCCAAACTGTTATTAGAAGACAAAGGCCAGCTTCTATGGGGGGTCCGGGGGCATGCCCCCCCGGAAAATGTTGATAAAAATCAAGGAAAATGGAGCAATTTGGTGCAATCTGAGCCATAAGTTTCTCATGATTTTTAAATGTATTTTTTTAATACTTTTTTTTTTTTTTTTTAGGCTGCTGATGGGGTCCGGAAACCCCGGAAACCCCCCCCCCCCCCCCTGGATCCGCCCCTGCAGTGTGTTTATTGTCCTAATGTTATAAACATGGTACATGCATAAATGTTAATTCAAAGGTAAACTAAACTCTTAGTTACAAAGAACTGGTGTTTTGAATGTTCACCTTCTGCAAAAGTGCGTTTTGAGGGTATGCTTACTAAACAGGTCATATTTTCGTTCATAGGCCATTTAAAAGTTGCCCCTCCCTGGCATTTGGATCCTGAGAGATGTCTTTTTAACTGTATAAAGTATCATGTTGGTATACCAATCCGAACAATTCAGCCCCTATTCTGCAGCTAGTCCTAGCACTAATTTGCACAATGGCCACATACGTTGACATATCATGGGATTATTTGGCTTACAGCCATTTATAGCCAACAACAAACCAGGGAGAGTTATTTCCGAACATCGCCTATCATAACCTTGCCTAATACGCCCAAGCTTAATTTCTGTATCGGTATCGAATTGAATTGAATTGAACTTTATTTTACAAGGATAAATATCTTAAGGCTAGGCCTTTTCTTCCCATCTGTCCTTGTCCTCGAAACCAAACAAGGAAGAAACACGACAACAAAATGACACAGTGCCATGCACTGTTGTGTCGTGACGTGGTTGGTCATGCATGCCTGCACAGTGTGGCAATCATACCTCCCTTTCATAGCAGGGAGCTAGGATAGGCTTTGCGAACAAACTAGGTAAAGGCATTTCTGTGGGACTGCTCGCCACGAGGAAGGCGAGGATTTGGCGAGAATAAGCAAAGACTCTCCCTGGAGGTACTCACTCGCGAGAAACATGGTGGCTGCACAGACGATTCTTTTGATGGCCAACAACCGTATTTAGTTTTCGCGATGCTTGCAAAAGATGATTCCACAGATGTTGTCGCTTACCCGCCAAGCAAGCTGCACGTTTCCGAGCTTTTCTTGCCTGAACGAAACGACCGTCTGCTGTACCAACTCTCAAAGGGTTTAATAGATTGAGCGTACATTGAGGAAAGACACGGGTACCTGGCATAGCGTGTACAAGCTGTGAGCGAGAACGGTTCTCAACCAAACAAGTACTGCAACTATTTCTTGTTGACAATTTACTCCAAGTTTCATTACAGCGAAGGCATGGCTAAAGCACCAGCGATTGGAATTGACTTGGGAACCACCAACGCCTGTGTGGGCGTTTTCCGTCATGGCAAAGTGGAAATCATCGCCAACGATCAAGGGCAGAGAACCACACCAAGCTACGTGGCCTTCACCGACACACAACGCCTGGTGGGCGATGCGGCCAAGAACCAGGCAGCCATGAACCCCGAGAACACGTTGTTCGACACCAAGCGACTGATCGGTCGCCGCTTCACTGACGACAGTGTCCAAATGGACATGAAGCAATGGCCTTTCAAGGTGGTCAACGACGGCGGCAAGCCCAAGGTGCAGGTGGAGTACAAGGGCGAGACCAAGACGCTGGCACCGGAAGAGGTCAGCTCCATGGTGCTGGTCAAGATGAAGGAGACGGCGGAGACCCACCTGGGCCAGAGAGTCAGAGACGCCGTCATCACCGTGCCCGCCAACTTTAACGACTCGCAGAGGCAGGCCACCAAAGACGCGGGCACTATCGCCGGACTGAACGTGCTGAGGATCATCAACGAGCCGTGTGCCGCAGCCCTGGCCTTCGGGCTGGAGAATAAAACGGAGGCCGAGCGGAACGTTCTTATCTTTGACCTAGGAGGCGGCACCTTCGACGCTTTGATCGTGACCATGGAAAAGTCGTTTCTGCAGGTGAATGCGACGGCTGGAGACATGCATCTAGGCGGCGAGGATTTTGACGGACGTCTGATCGGTCATTTCCGCCAGGAGTTTAAGCGCAAGTACAGGAAGGACATCAGCAACAACCCTCGCGCCCTGCGACGTCTGCGCACAGCGTGTGAGCGAGCCAAGCACACCTTATCTAGCGCCACGGAGGCTAGCGTGGAGATTGACTCTTTCCATGAACACATCGACTTCTACACACGCATCACCAGGGCGCGCTTCGAGGAGATGTGCTTAGACCTGTTCCGTAGGACCCTGGAGCGCGTGGAGAAGGCTCTGAGGCACGCCAAGATGGACAAACGGCAGATCGATGAAGTGGTGCTGGTGGGAGGCTCGACGCGCATCCCTCGCATCCAGAAGATGCTGCAGGAGTTCATGGGCGGCAAGGAGCTCAACAAGTCCGTTCATCCTAACGAGGCCGTATCCTACGGAGCTGCCGTGCTGGCCGCCGTGTTGAGCAAGAACACCAGTGACGTCATCAAAGACTTCCTGCTGGTGGATGTGACGCCGCTGTCGCTGGGCATCGAGACGGCTGGCGGCGTCATGACCAGACTGGTGGAGCGCAACACCAGAGTTCCCACCAAGACCGTACGGACTTTCAGCACTCAAACCGACAATCAGCCTACCGTCACCATCCAGGTGTTCGAGGGAGAGCGCACCATGACCAAGGACAACAACCTGCTTCAAATCTTCGCGTTGACCAACATCCCGCCGGCTCCCCGCGGCGTGCCGCAGATTGAGGTCAGATTCGACATCGACGTCAACGGCATCATGCAAGTGACGGCCCAGGACAAGAGCACGAGTAAATCCATCAACATCACCGTCAAGAACCAGAGCCGGCTGAGCAAGAACGAAATCCTCCACATGACGCACGAGGCAGAACGGTACCGCAAGGAAGACGACGAGCAGCAACAGCGCGTGGACTCGCGCAACAAACTGGAGGACTACATCTTCTCCGTGCAGCAAGCCGTCCACTCCGTGGGCAGACTGTGCGAGGACACGCTGGGCTGGCTGGACAGCGACTCGCGGGCGGAGAAAAAGGAGATTGATGAAAAGCTACAGGAGCTGCGGAGACGATGCTCCACTTTCATGGCCACTCTGCAAGGACACAGCCAAGGGCAGAGCGCTGAGTCAACGCCCGGTCAGCGGGGAGATAGTCCCCCAGGGGAAGAAGTGGACAAGCTGAACATGATGCAGTGAACGCAGTCAAGTAAGTGTACGCGATATAGTGATCATGATGTAGAGAACACGATCAAGTGAATTCGATCAAGTAAATGCAAAACAGTGGAGGCGATACAGTGTCAGTGGACGCGACGGAGTGAACGCGGTAAAGTGAAAGGGATGTAGTGAATGCGATAACGTGGACACGATAGAAAGTGAAGGTGATAAAATGGAAGGGATGTAGTGAATACGATAACGTGGCCACGATAGAGTGTGCAGGTGATAAAATGGAAGGGATGTAGTGAATGCAATAACGTGGCCACGATAGAGTGTGAAGGTGATAAAATGGAAGGGATGTAGTGAATGCGATAACATGGACACGATAGAGTGTGAAGGTGATAAAATGGAAGGGATGTAGTGAATGCGATAACGTGGACACGATAGAGTGTGCAGGTGATAAAATGGAAGGGATGTAGTGAATACGATAACGTGGACACGATAGAGTGTGAAGGTGATAAAATGGAAGGGATGTAGTGAATGCGATAACGTGGACACGATAGAGTGTGAAGGTGATAAAATGGAAGGGATGTAGTGAATGCGATAACGTGGACAGGATAGAGTGTGCAGGTGATAAAATGGAAGGGATGTAGTGAATGCGATAACGTGGACAGGATAGAGTGTGCAGGTGATAAAATGGAAGGGATGTAGTGAATGCGATAACGTGGACACGATAGAGTGTGCAGGTGATAAAATGGAAGGGATGTAGTGAATGCGATAACGTGGACACGATAGAGTGTGAAGGTGATAAAATGGAAGGAATAAAGTGAATGTGATAAAGTGGACGCGACGATTGAGTGTGATGAAGTAAACGCGATGTAGTGAATGCAATAAAGTAGACACGATAGAGTGAATGTGATAAAGTGGAAGAAATAAAGTGAATGTGATAAAATGAATGTCATAAAATGAATGTGATAAAGTGAATGTAATAAAGTGAACGCGATGTAGTAAATGCGATAGAGTGGACACGATAAAGTGAATGTGATAAAGTGAAAGTGATAATGTGGACGCGACAGAGTGAACGCGATAAAGTAAACATTTATATGAAGTAAACTTGCCATTTTATTGTACTTCTGAAACAGATGTGTAGATTGTAGGAAGACGTGATTTCGAATTGATTGGCTTCACTACAAAATTGTTACTCAATTCCAAACTGTTGACATCATTACATTTAGTCAAGTTTTGACTAAATGTTTTAACGTAGAGGGGGAATCGAGACGAGGGTCGTGGTGTATGTGTGTGTGTCTGTCTGTCTGTCTGTGTGTGTGTGTAGAGCGATTCAGACCAAACTACTGAACCGATCTTTACGAAATTTGACATGAGAGTTCCTGGGAATGATATCCCAGGACGTTTTTTTCTTTTTTCGATAAATACTTTTGATGACGTCATATCCGGCTTTTTGTAAAAGTTGAGGCGGCACTGTCACACCCTCATTTTTCAATCAAATTGATTGAAATTTTTGTAAAGAAATCTTCGACGAAGGCCGGACTTCGATATTGCATTTCAGCTTGGTGGCGTAAAAATTAATTAATGACTTTGGTCATTAAAAATCTGAAAATTGTAATAACATTTTTTTTAATATAAAACGATCCAAATTTACGTTCATCTTATTCTACATCATTTCCTGATTTCCAAAAACATATAAATATGTTATATTTGGATTAAAAACAAGCTCTGAAAATTAAAAATATAAAAATTATGATCAAAATTAAATTTCCGAAATCGATTTAAAAACAATTTCATCTTATTCCTTGTCGGTTCCTGATTCCAAAAACATATAGATATGATTGTATGTTTGGATTAAAAACACGCTCAGAAAGTTAAAACGAAGAGAGGTACAGAAAAGCGTGCTATGCAGCACAGCGAAACCACTACCGCGCTAAACAGGCTCGTCAGTTTCCCTCCGTTATGCACAAGCGGCGGACTACGGTCATTGTGAAAAAATGCAGTGCGTTCAGTTTCATTCTGTGAGTTCC
>NC_090253.1:31621372-31628872 GCF_037325665.1 Littorina saxatilis
AGTGATCGCTAAGTGCGCGTGTCAGTTTTGGAAACTCGACGTCAGCAAAACTCACGTGACATCAGGCAAAACCTATTGTCGGCTATCACTTTGGGAAAACAATCATCATCGCCGCAACAGATCGTAAGTTACGATGTGTATAGTTTCGAAAGAAATGGGGTCATGTGGGTGTTATATTTGTATCCAGTCTTTTTCTTCTATTCGTCCGAGCGTTAAATATGTCCTGACATCGACCAAAAGGTTGAAATATTTGTGGTCAGTTAACACTTTAGTTTAAAAAAAATATATAATTATCATCAATCAATCAAAAACTGTAAGCTGTCCAATGGCACCTGAAGACTTATCTTTCGTGATTCTACCCGTGTATAAGCGCAGACTAGGAAACGCGGCAGGCACTCCTTCCCAACAGTCCAACAGAGTCGGGACAGAGGATGCTGTCATACAAACAAAGAAACTAAACGAACACAAGCACTACACTTTGTGTAACGTACAGAATTAAGAGAAGTATTAGAAGAAAGTATAAACACTAGTTTTTTCTACGCTGCGTAATCGAATCAAAGCCGAGTAGAACTCCTCTATACATAAACACCAAGGTAGAGTAAAAAAGTACGCCGTGGAAACCTCATTAAAACATTTAATCAGGGAAAGAGAGCACATAGTTTTGTCATGGGCCATCTCCCCTCCCCCCAGTGTCAATTTGTCCAATGTACATACAGCACTTCCCATCCGGGCACCCGACTCATTCTGTTTCAACACAGCGACCCCTACCGGTTGATGAGCAAAGGTCAGCAATGGGGAAGTATTTCTGCGCTGACTCATTTAGAGTTGGGGCAATTACTCTGTGGTGAAATCAGCTGGAACACTTTTTCTTGCTTTTTTTCAGAAACGTCCTATTATATTAAAAGTGAAGGACAAGTGCGACACCTATATGTGATCTTTTATCAAACTGACATTGTTTGAGTGATTTGATATTGATACGTTTATTCATTGACAACATTCACATTACACGTGTGAGAGTGACACGATATACAATCTTTGGCTGTCTTTTTTTTCTTTCTCTTTTTTCTTTTCTTTGCTAGCGGGCAACATCTCATGGTCGTGAATATGGATTTGAACCGCCCCACTTAAAACAAACAAATAAACAAACAAACAAAACACAAAATTTAAATGTGCATCGACACAATTTATTTATTTTTATTTTTTATAGTGGACAACTAATCTTCGATGAACGAAACATCTGATTAATGTTTTCCGACAGATAAACATTCGACAAACAAACAAACAAACAAACACTTTTCCAGATCTCTTCATGCAGAAGTTATATTTCGGCTTCTGGTTTGAAAGGACAACAATATATATATAACTAAAGTTGGTGAAAAGTTGGTTGTCAGTTGGCCATGTGAACAGCACTTTCGAAACTAGCAACTTCCGTAAAACCAGAACAATGAACCGAGTCACTTCACAAAATAATTATACTTATAATAATACAATAATTTATTGTCTCCTGTAAATGAGTAAATGCAATTGAATATCAAGTTGTGATTATGGAGCATACTCGAGTGAAAACATGTCATCTTTCTTTAAATACATACATAGTTAAAAAAAAAATATAAAAAAAACATTAAATAAAAAAACCACAATTATATCCCTTCTATTTATGTTTGTTGTCTTTCACGGTATAAATTAAATAGAAATTATTTAGACCGCTCCGTAGACAAAACCGCTTTAACACGACGACGACGATGAAGACAACGAAAATCGTCACGACATCCGACGGCAGCAGCACCAACACCATCACCACAACAACATCAACAAAATGTTCGTCAGTGACGCGATCCTTGGGCCGCTTTGAAAACCAGGAAAGAACAACACCATATACACAAAGGACAGGATGTATCGTCTTTCGGAAGGCCCCTAAAATGTACTCAAAATAAATCTTGTAAAAGCCATACTTTTCAACTTTTAGACATTATGTTGAAATTAACCGCTCAAGTTACCACCTCGAGTTACGACAGCCGCTAGTTAAACATTTAGTGTCATGACCCGGCCCTCTCCCACCTCCACCAAAAGAGAGAGAGAGAGAGAGAGAGAGAGAGAGAGAGAGAGAGAGAGAGAGAGAGAGAGAGAGAGAGAGAGAGAGAGAGAGAGAGAGAAAGAGAGAGAGATGCAGGGCGGGGGGAAGGGCAGACAGACAGACAGACAGACAGACAGATAGACAGACAGACTGCCGACGGACAGACCCACACACACAAATACAAGCGCGCATACCGGCTGACAGACAATCAAATATAGAGAGACACAGAGACAGAGACAGAGACACATACGGACAGACAGAGACACATAGACAGACACAGACAGACACACATGCACACACACACACACACACACACACACACACACACACACACACAGACAACCACACACACACACACACACAGACAACCACACACACACACACACACACACACAACCACACACACACACACACACACACACACACACACACACACACACACACACACACACACGCACGTACAAGGCACAGAGACTGCCTGCCTGTTCATGCGAAGAAATCTCTTGCAGTGTGAGCGTATGCCTGCACATCAAGTTTCCATGCATGTATTCGCTCACATCTTCGTATGAGTCATTCAAAGAGATAAAGGCATATATATACACAGTCCGGCACGCCTGCATGCTTACTTGCAGGTTATTGTGTTGTTGTTTTTTTCTTTTACCCGTACATCCACACATATCCAGCAATGGCATTGTCCCACTTTTTGATCTCCATTTCTTACCACAACCCGGGTGACATTTCAACGGTGCACCAGTCCTTAACAAGTTTCCATTGCGATTAAAAAAAAAAGAAAAAAAAGAAAAAAAAGCAACACCCTAACATCACAAACGCCGACAAAAAGAACGAGAACAAATGGTAATGTTTGCTGGGTAGACACTGCGACTGGTGAGGAGAGAGCCGTTGTAACACGAGAAAATTACTCCCACGAGATTTTTACTCCGGAGTAAACATTTCGTACGAAAAAGTTACTCCCTTTACGAAAAAAGCACTCCCCCATTGCACAAGAAAATTACTCCCCAAGACAGGTGAGTTCCGAGTAAAAATTTCGTACAAAAATGTTACTCCCCTGACGAATAAATAACGAATAAATTACTTCACCCCAACACGAGCAATTTAACTTCCCATGCCAGGTGTACGAAATTTTTACTCCCTTGTCCCCTGTTAGTCTTGGTGGTGGAAGGAGGGTAGCGCGACATTCGTTTGCGCGAGATCACTTATTGGCATTATCCCTTCGCCCGCATCCCATTTTTGCTTACGAGATTTTTACTGGAAGTAAAAAAAAATGGGGAGTAAAAATTTCGTGGAGGGAGTAATTTTTTCGTGCCTTGGGGAGTTCTTTTCTCGTACGAAAAGTGTACTCGGAGTAAGAATTTCGTACGAAATATTTACTCCGGAGTAAATTTTTCGTGGAGTAAAAATTTCGTGTTACACCGTCCCTTCAGTTCCCTCTGTCCAAGAGCCTACATTTCCGTTGTAGCTCAGAATCGCCGTTCATGCAGTTAACATCTCCGGGTTTTTTCTAACTCGGTGGAATTTTGGCTAAATAAATGTTAATAATAATAACAGATTTAATATAAAAGAAAGTTAATGTATGTGTATCTGTGGTTGTCTTCTGTGTGAACCAAAAGCAGCACACAAAAAAACCTATCATTACATTTCATCCATCAGCCTTGCCAATTCTGAAACTCGCTTGTTTATTTTTAATGTAGGCTATTCTCTAAGATGCCAGGAGCGGTTTGGTTAATCTTGTTGCACATCTCGTATACATTCAGGACGCTTCCAGTACCTCTGCGCCACCTCCGATCCTCATCAACCAACCCGGATGCTGACCCCTTTACATGACCTTTCACCTCTCATCCGCCGCACGTGCTACAGCACAGCAACTAAGACCGCACCCCGAGACAACACGGATGATCACGACATCCACCCGACCTTTGTGGCCAAACGACCTTCGTGTCTATGAATAGCGCGCCCCTGGTATGAGGTGCGAGGTTGTGTTGAAGGTTGCGAGGAGTCGCGAGAAAGAGGAGGTAGACTTGTGGAATGCAGGAGAGCAAACTGGGAAAGTCCTACCCCATGGTACAACGATGATACCAACCGTTTGCTCTGACACGGGTTTGTTTGGCGGCTACCTGTGGAATCTTCCTTCGTTTGCGCTGATAACAGCGGCTGGTCTAACGGAGGCTATTTCTTGTCTTTTCTACGTCTCTTTTCCTTTCTTTTCCCTTATGTTTCTTTTAGATTGCTATACCTTCTTCAATGTTTGAGTCGTTTCCCTTTACGATGAATTTTATTTTCAGTTTAAAGTTGACCAATCTGAAAAATTGTCCGTACTTGATGTAAATATGACGAGTATTGCGCCAAACAGTGGTGTACATTCCAAGGGGAGTTGACATTGTTTTGTCCCGTTAATTCACGACAATGAAACGAATAAAGAGAAATAAAGAGTTGCCCACAGTTAGACAGAATTGAAAGGGAGGAAGAAAACCAACTGACCCTGCGGCCAACCACTGAAATAACTAGCTAGCCAACCAGCCAACCGTACAAACAAACTCATCAAAAGAAACTCAAATAAGCAAATATAAAGACATTTGAAACAAGGTCTTTGTTTTCTGTCGGTCACTAGTACTGTTCAACATTTATCTCATGCGGTGCTTGTTAAGACATTGACAAAATGTATGGTGACTTGTCAGTGTGCTTCTTTTGTCCGAGAGGAGCAGATCGCCTTCTGTTTCGTATTTGACATCAGAGCCCGGAGGCCATTGTCAACCTTTGACATTGGTCTTTGTCACCAAGGTCGTCATTTTACAAGAAGAAAACTGACACGTGAGCATAGTATGACAATTATCGAAGTACACGTGAACCCAATCATGCCATTGACAAAACTACGGCAACAGATGCAGTCTCAACGCGTCTCCAGAATAACTTCATCAACAACAAAAAGAGACGTGACAAGTCGCGTAAGGCGAAAATACAACATTTAGTCAAGCTGTCGAACTCACAGAATGAAACTGAACGCAATGCAAATTTTCAGCAAGACCGTATACTCGTAGCATCGTCAGTCCACCGCTCGTGGCAAAGGCAGTGAAATTGACAAGAAGAGCGGGGTAATAGTTGCGCTGAGAAGGATAGCACGCTTTTCTGTACCTCTCTTCGTTTTAACTTTCTGAGCGTGTTTTTAATCCAAACATATCATATCTATATGTTTTTGGAATCAGGAACCAACAAGGAATAAGATGAAAGTGTTTTTAAATTGATTTCGAAAATGTAATTTTGATCATAATTTTTATATTTTTAATTTTCAGAGCTTGTTTTTAATCCAAATATAACATATTTATATGTTTTTGGAATCAGAAAATGATGAAGAATAAGATGAACGTAAATTTGGATCATTTTATAAAAAAAAATTTTTTTTGCAATTTTCAGATTTTTAATGACCAAAGTCATTAATTAATTTTTAAGCCACCAAGCTGAAATTCAATACCGAAGTCCGGCCTTTGTCGAAGATTGCTTGGCCAAAATTTCAATCAATTTGATTGAAAAATGAGGGTGTGACAGTGCCGCCTCAACTTTTACAAAAAGCCGGATATGACGTCATCAAAGGTATTTATCGATAAAAAGAAAAAAACATCGGGGGATATCATTCCCAGGAACTCTCATGTCAAATTTCATAAAGATCGGTCGAGTAGTTTGGTCTGAATCGCTCTACACACACACACACGCACAGACACACACAGACACACACAGACACACACACACACACATACACCATGACACTCGTCTGGATTCCCCCTCTATGTTCAAACATTTAGTCAAAACTTTAGTAAAAAGCAAAGGATATTTGAGTAGTTTCCTGGTGAAACCTAGCTTTTGCTTTTCTTTTCATCTCGGCGTGCAAAGCGAACACGACACAGTGGCATATAAAGACTGAAGTGTATCTGACATAGACATGTCATAAATCTCCACAGGAAGCTATGGGACACTTCGAGACGGAGAATTGTGGGGCAAGTTGCACCGTGACACACAAGGGAGACAATTATAACTGCCGGAGATCTTTGTCACTGTCACTCTCCGGTCCTCGGAAACCAGATGTGCAGTGTGTGCGTGCGCGTGCGTTTTCTGGCATGAATTACTCGAACATCCTACCTGGGGGAGCCGTGCGTATGAATCTACTTTTGGTCGTGGGGATATCAATTCCGACTACCTTTAGTGGCATTCTTGCAGTCCTCAAGAAACGAAATTGCCGAACACCTAGCCATCTGGCCGCTAACGGAAGGGGGACCTGCCTGACGACTCTCGGCTGAGGCCCCAGTCTTTGTCCTCCACATAGAAGTGTCCCGCCTGGGGGACGTTTTGGCAACCGTTCGTCTCTCGTTGACCATCATTTGGTATCACAGGGAGACAGTTCTGGAAGCCCTTAATAATGTCCTGCTTTTATCCCCGGGACCCCACTCCACTCTGGGGTCCATATCCCAAACGACCCCATCCTTTTGGCACGCTTCCGTGTCCATGTGTTTGTGGGTATGTGTGAAGAACCGTTTTGGCTACGACTTTAGTTGTACAATGGCTTTTAATCCATTGGATTGATTTATCTTTCGTCTAGCTGCTAACCATCCCCCTTCCCCAAGTATTCCTCCCTCCCTCAATCTCTCCTTCTGTTTTAATTAGTATACACCCCCTTCCTCTTCGTTCCCTTTCGGCTCTTCCTTTTCACACCCCCCCCCCCCCCCCACGTTCCTATGTCTTATGATTTGTCTGATTCTCATACCAATTCTGTATTCAATTCATAATGCTATGATCCACTATAAAAAAAAAGAGGTTAAGAGGAAATCTTATCCTACAAAATATTCTGTCCGTTTGCATTCCGGAAACGTCTACCTCAACCATGTAATTAAGTAGCACCAGGGAGATGTCACGGTTACGCCAGGTGGTGTAAGCATCGTAAGGACGAATTCCCATCCCAACATATGGTGACATGTCCGCTTGCAAGGGTAAAAAGGAAAAGTGCACAGGAGCGCTGGGGAAGACAGGTTTCTCTTTAGTCACATTCCTTCACAAATGTGCCAGCTTTCCGCTGTTTAAGGTGCTCGTTATTTCTGTCACCTGCTGCACAATCCTTCCCGTGTTAACAATTCAATTCACCATCTCTGATCTGGCTTTTTTTTCTCGTGCTTTATTTTAAACATGCATACTTTAACGAAAAGGGAAAAAAATTACATTACTAGAACTTAAGTTTTGTGTTTAAATATGATGCTGGCGTTCGCTCGAACTCAGTGGAAATGTATAATGTTTTCAGATGATAAAGTTGCCGCTTGATTTGCCTAAACTCTGCCAGACTGTCTGATCACGTTGTCTCCTGATGTGCTGACTGTGCGTACTACACCAACGCTTGACATTCACACACGAAAACCCGTTGCAAAGCAATA
>NC_090253.1:31631372-31762046 GCF_037325665.1 Littorina saxatilis
TGTCTGTGTGTGTGTATGTCTGTGTGTGTGTGTGTGTCTGTCTGTGTCTGTCTGTGTGTCTGTGTCTGTGTGTGTCTGTGTGTGTCTGTCAGGGTGTGTCTGTGTCTGTGTCTTTGTGTCTGTGTGTGTGTGTCTGTGTGTGTGTCTGTCTCCGTCTGTGTGTTTGTGTCTGTGTGTGTGTGTCTGTGTGTGTCTGTGTCTGTGTGTATCTGTGTCTGTGTGTGTCTGTGTGTGTCTGTGTCAGTGTCTGTGTGTGTCTGTGTGTGTCTGTGTGTGTGTATGTCTGTGTCTGTGTGTGTCTATGTCTGTGTGTCTGTGTGTGTGTCTGTGTGTGTGTCTGTGTCTGTGTGTGTCTGTGTGTGTCTGTGTCTGTGTCTGTGTGAGCGAGAGAGAGATACAGCAAAGAGCAGAGAGAGAGTAAATAGCAAGTACTCAGCAAGCCTTGCACTAGTGGTCGAAGGGAGACTAGCCTACGTATCGTTCCCAATTGACAGTGAAGTATAATTGCTCCCCTTATAATTAATTGTACGTCCGAGTCGGACACACCTAACAGTAGAGACTACGTTATTCTGTATTGCACAAATCATCCTCCCACAAAAGTAATAATTTTAAAATAATAATAATCTTTAAAAAATCCGGCTTTAGTCAATGTCATGCTTTCAATAACGGCAAAGGAGCATGTTTGAGATTTGAGTCTGCGAGGGGGATCATTAAGCCAGTCGGGAAAGCCATTCACAAAGACAGATTTCTGCTGGTTGAATACTCTATGTTTTAAACTATGTTTATTTCAACCAGAATGTGTAATACTGTATAGCTTTAGTGCAGAAATAAACACGTTAGAATCAACAACAAGCTAAAAGCACACAAAATAAACAGTGATAATCACGGAACGAACACAATAAACAAGTCGCGTAACTGGCGAAATAACAACATTTAGTCAAGCTGTCGAACTCACAGAATGAAACTGAACGCACTGCTTTTTTTCACCAAGACCGCATACTCGTAGTTTCGTCAGTCCACCGCTCGTGGCAAAGGCAGTGAAATCGACAAGCCAGATTAGTGCGGTAGTGGTCGCGCTGAGCAGGATAACACGCTTTTCTGTATCTCTATTCTTTTTAGCTTACTGAGTTTGTTTTTAATCCAAACATATCATATCTATATGTTTTTGGAATCAGGGACCGACAAGGAATAAGATGAAATTGTTTTTAAATCGATTTCGGAAAAATTAATTTTAATCATAATTTTCATATTTTTAATTTTCAGAGCTTGTTTGTAATCCAAATATAACATATTTATATGTTTTTGGAATCAGAAAATGACGAAGAATAAGATGAAATTGTTTTTGGATCGTTGAATAAAATAACAAATTTAATTACAAGCTTCCGATTTTTAATGACCAAACTGACTCATTCATTAGCTTGAACAACGAATCGCCTGTGAGTTCACTTGACCGCGGAGAAAGGGGTGACAGGCTGCTCAGTTGTCACACACTGACCCGCTGTTTGCACCTGTTAATATGTGCTAAAACAGCTACCTGTTCACCCTTTTCGGTGGAATAGTTGTTGTTGTTGTTGTTGTTGTTGTCCGGCCGAAGTCAGCCGTTTCGTGCCAACTTTCGCGGCCGGTCAGTTTTATAATTGCCAGTGCCTGCACTGTGTGGCCCGGTGTGACGTTTTCATCTTTCGCCGTGTTGATATTTCGCTTCTCGGCCTCGTTGATCTAGTATAAACTCTACACTGAACAAAAAACCACCCTTCGATAGTACTGATGAGCGACCTTGTGTACCTTACATTCATGCAGTGCTTCATCGTATAGCTAGTGGTGTTTCAACTCACCTGAATTTTACTTCTTACAGTTTTTTTGTTATCTTTCTCTCGCCATCCCAAGCATGGTTACCTTATTCAGGGGCGGATCTGGGGGGGGGGGGGGTGCAATGGGTGCAATTGCACCCCCCCCCCCCAGCGGGACAAAAAAAAAAAAAAAAAGAAGAAAAAAAAAAAGAAGAAAAATGTATCACCTGAAAATAGCACTTTACACGCTCAGATTGCACCAGATTGCACAATTTTGCTTCCTTTTTAAAAAAAAATTCCGGGGGGGGCATGCCCCCGGACCCCCCTAGCATGCTCGGCGCTTCGCGCCATCGGTTCGGCGCTTCGCGCCTTCGCTGATAAGATACAAAAAAAAAAAAAAAAATAACTTTGCACCCCCCCCTTTCAAGGCTACCATTAAGTTCGTCACACGGTAGATTCGTCACCTATGACGAAGTTACCGGCAGGGGTGGGCGGGTGTTTATGCTTATGCTTTCAGATGTTTGATTTGTGGGAGAGATTAAAGATTCACATTTTTTAGAGAGAGAGAGGGAGAGAGAGAGTGTGTGTGAGAGAGAGAGGGAGAGAGAGAGAGTGTGTGTGTGTGTGTGTGTGTGTGAGAGAGAGAGAGAGAGAGAGAGAGAGAGAGAGAGAGAGAGAGAGACACGGACGTACATACACCCACATCCATGACACGCACGCACACACACGACCGTACACACGCACTGACAAACACTCACACACACCATCGCACATACACACACACTCACTAAAACACACACACACACACACACGCACGTACACACGCACAAACACTCACACACACTCACTAACACACACACACACACACACACACACGACTTCAACCTCACTGTCAAGGAGGCAGAGAAACTCAATGTGAGGAGAAGGAGGGGTGGAAGGAGGTGAGAGAGAGAGAGAGAGAGAGAGAGAGAGAGAGAGAGAGAGAGAGAGAGAGAGAGAGAGAGAGAGAGAGAGAGAGAGAGAGCTGCGCTCAGACTACTGTGACGAAGTTACTGTGGCGAAGTTACCGGGACCGGTGACGAATCTACCGTGTGACGAACTTACTGGTAGCCCCTTTCAAAACCCAGATCCGCCCCTGTTATTTATTTTTTTTTTCTACTTCGTCCATGCACCGAAAATCGAAAGTGAATTGTTTCCCTTGTGTCATTAGGGGACGTCACTCTGTCGTTCTAATCCCGTGTTGTGAAACAGAACTAGCCTTTCTGTGTGGATACCTTTTGCAAGATTTAATGTTAACTGAACCATCACCATGCTGAAATCAGCGAGGTTATGCCGAAACAGTTTCAGCATTTACAAACGAACATGTGTGAGCCTCAAATCAACATCTGCGTCTGCGAGAGCAACTTTATCGTCTGCCGAACTGGCAGAAGCAGAAATGGCTACAGCCTTGCGGTTTCCTTTCGCCAGTGCAAAGGTCGGCAGCTTCGCTCAGGAACCACCACAACTGGACAACCAGTATACTCAGGATTCGCTCTTGCGTTCGTTCTTGACACGGCATGTTCCTGCTGAGGTGAGAGAAGTGTATGTAATTCCACAACGAATGAGAGTATGGCTCAGACTAGTTCAGTCCACTCAGGTCTGAGCGTGCTAACGCACATAAGTCATAACACTAATTCAAATCAAATCAAATCAAATTTTATTTTACGAGGGTTGTGGCATAAGCAATATAAACGAGCTTCTTTTCAACCAGGCCTCGCCCAGAGAGGGACTACTCTAATCTTGAATACATATAAATATATATATATATATATATACGTAAAACAATTACAAAAGATAAGCAAGGCAGAAAAACTATTCACAGGACTATATATACACGTTGTAGGCTATACATACATTCTTGCGTTATGAAACACTGATGCTTTATGGACAGATATGATCAATATGAAAATAATCAGAACGAAGTCTTCCATCACTGTGACTTTTCGTAATTTGACATTAAATGTAATGAGAGGTGTTTTTTGAAAGTATTGAGACTTGTTGGGACTCGAACTGATTCCGGGAGAGAATTCCACAAAACAGATAATTAGACAACTTTTCTTGAAAGAGAATGTTGTTTGGCTTGATTATCTCAACTGTAGCAAAGCAGTACCAGTTGAGTATAAGCTAGGGCTCAATCGATCTACCATAACTTAAAGTACGTGTCTGTACCCAGTTGAGTTTTCAGTTGTAATTTGACAAGATAAAACATCAGCTTTATGACAGGAAGGGCAAACTTTTGAAAGAAGATATGTTTGCGATATGTTTCAGCTTTATATTCTGATTTGCTTATATTTTTAAAGCTGCAAGTGTTCGCATTGCAATTAAGCTCACAGCTAAGAACGTCGTGGCCACGACTCTGTTGCAGCAAGCCCGCGGCAAGGGCTCTAGGACATCACAGATAGCCATGAATAGGTTGGTTTATGCTCTAGGACGTACATTGCGACCAGGCTTGTGGGCAGGGCTTGGCAAAGAATACTGATACAATTGCGGTACTACTTGTCTCCGAAAACCCCCGAAAACCTCCTCAGAAACTAAGAAAATTCGTCCTTAGAGTTAGATCGTGGTTTTGTTACATAATTGTTTGCAATCATGACTTATATTTGCAACTTTCACCGTTCATGGCTTTATTTTCGTGTTTGTGCGAGGATTTACGAAGGAGCGGAAGCACTAATCACATGACGTCATCAATACTTGTGCTTTCGAGTAACAAGAGTTACCTCCCTTGCATTGAAATTGTTGCATCGATTTCGTCGAAAATCCGGCTCTCAACACAAATTTTATATAAGGGTGCATGTAGCATGAATCAGGCTTACTTTTCACAGGCATGTCCAATACTTCACTTTGAAAATAGATTTAGTTAGTCTAGATGGGGTTTTCAGGGGTTTTCGGAGGTTTTCGGAGACAAGTGGTACCCATACAATTGCATACAAACCTAATTTGCATGCTTAAGTACAGCAAGCCCCGCGACAAGGCATTTTTTTGTAAGGGTGCATTCCAGCTCTTTGTTTCCTTTTCCCTTGAAATCTTAGGGCAGGCATCCAGTAGTGACACAGTTGTTAATGTTTGTTGTCGTTTTGGTCTGCCTAGTCCTTACCTGAGATTGACGCAGACCTGGAGCGGTTTGGTCATCGAGTTGCGACGGACATCTACGATCTGCATCTTCGCTGTGAGCGAGAACCGCCCAGTGTGGAGCAGACAGACGCGTGGGGTCGTCGGGTCGACCGGCTGGTGACAAGCACCGCATGGCAGGACATGAAAGGAATAGCTGCAAAGGAAGGACTCATCGCTCTGGCCTACGAACGCAACTTTGGGGCCAGCAGGTATGAGCGGTCAAGGGTGATTGAAGGAACACTCGTCCCCGTAAAAACAGTCCGGCTCGAGGTCTCAGGTCTGTCCTCCATTTGGTCACATACCGAAATTGAACATCCTGGGTCCTGTCTGTGTGTGGGCCACATAGGTTGCAGCTCACATGAAGGGGGGGTTGGGAACCATCACACAAACACCAGTTGTCCTTTCACAACTTTATTTCACCACCTAGAACCTAAATGACATAATATATACGATATAAGTACACACGTCACAAAACAATAACATACACAAATTATCAATTGCATTAGAGCATAATTATAAACATTAAAATGACAAGCAATACTTGAAACAATGTTAACCGGAACAAAAGAAATATGAAGGTATCCTACATGTGTCAAAAAAGGAAAGTATTAAGAAGTCAGCATTTCAGGGAAAAGTTTATGAACCGAGTCATAGTTATGAGTCCCTTGCTGCCATGGTTTAGGTTTAAGCACGCTCGACCAAAATTCACGTCCAAAATTACCAGGGGACAGAAATAGTTTGCGGTCGCATAAAGCATGTGACTGTGTACTTCCCTACCATCGCCGGACTTTATACCTAGCATGTTATGTGATGGGGACAAGGGTACAAGTCAAACCCACAATACATTAGAATGATATTACCATTTCAGGGTCACCATGAGTAATTCATTTGGGGAAATTATGAGACTCATGAGCGGGTAATAAAAAACAATAACTGCATGAAAGGACGCAGCGAGTGCACAATAGTACAAGGCATAACCAATAACAGGAAAAAGAATAAAGCTCTCATTACATTGTTTCGTAAGAAACAGACAAAAAAGTTAGAGTCCATTGGACTACCAAGGGCACATAACCATTGCATGGAAAGGGGAATAACTCATGGACGAATAACCAGAACGCAATAACTGCATGAACGTATGCAGTGATTACATAATATTACAGGACATAATCAATAGAAGGTAGTAGAACAATTAAGCTCTCATTACATTATTACGTAGAAAACAGAAGAAAAATGTTAGAGTCCATTGGAGCTATCAAGGACATATAACCATTGCATGGAAAGGGGAATAACATGGACGAATAACCAAAACGCAATAACTGCATGAACGGATGCAGTGATTACATGGTAGTACAAGGCATACTTAATAAAAGAAAACAGGAACAAAAAACCTCATTACATTGTTACATAACCAAACAACAACCAACAAAAATAGAGTCCATCAAATACAGAGTGTGCTAAACCTATCAAGGGCATGTGTCATGTAACTATTTCATAAAAAGGGGAATAACTCATGGGCGACTAAGGAGAAAGCAATAAATGCCTGAATGGGGTTAGCGATCACACCATAGCCTGAAGCCTTATCAATAACGGGGATAAAAAACAACATAATTATAGTCACTAACTAATAAAATACATGTACACAAAACATACAACGAACCTCGGAGAAAAGGGGATTTGGCCTTTGCTCATGTCATCACTGGCCGCGCCGCTGTTACTTCCACGTACCCACCATCTGTGGTATAATTATAAGTTCTCATGAAAATCGGGTTCTAACCACCAAACGCCTATTCTTCATGGCCTACCACATTCTCCAACCGAAATTCAGCTTTCCAACCCAACATTATGAATGTACTGCTGGATCTCTTTTCTTTAATCATAATACCCTTCACTTTCACGGCATTCCTAATCTAAACTCTTCTGCCTTCAATATCCTGACTGGCGCTGGTACATGTATGTAATGTACAGATCTCTCGCACATACCTTGTGCTCTGAAGTCAGCAAAATACACTTAGTTTGGCTCCACTATTACCCCAACCAAAACAACGATTTCTTCGGCAAACTGACGAGGATTAGTACGTTCAATTATATGTACAGTAATCCCGCCGACTGACGTACACAGTGTTGGGTCCTGGCTTCATCAGCCTTTATCCCATTATGACAACAAACAAAAAGAAGGTTTTTCGTCAGCAAACTGGTAATTCTTAGCACGTCCCATAATATACATTAGCAGCAAAAATGAAAGCATCCAGTGTTCTAAATTTAACTTCATGGGCCTTTGTCCCGTTATGCCAACCGCCAAATGAACTAATAGCTTATTTATGTAACACGTGGTCTCTGCCAACCACGCGGTCCCTTTGCGTTAATTCCAACACAATTTACCTCACAGTCTCGACCTTAACTCCATTATTGTATCCTCACAAATCTTAACATCGTTATACGGCCCTTGTAAAAATACCCACTACATAGAAATATAAACTTGTCTTTCTTCCAGTAAACTCGCCGATCATTGTCTACACAAAAGTCTGGAAACAACATTATAAGATATGTAATTTATTGAAATGCATTATTGTTGGTAGAAAAATGCGTGTAGACAATTACGTGTACACTGGATGCTTGCTAACTAAATTGCACACCCTGCCTTTTCAAATAAAGTACGAAACCGGTCTGTGCCTACCATGTGGTTCCTGGAGCTCAGCTGTACACCCACGTCTTGCCTCTCTAAAGTCGTGGAACCAAAAGAATGCACGCTACCGAGTTTGGCGGGACTGCGCCGGCACTGACCACTAGTGGCCAATGGGCAGGCAGTGATTTCAAAGCTCGCTGCGTGTGTGGCAAACAGGTCACTAACTGGGATAGGCGATCGGGGCGCAGCCCGAATTAACTATGGTACCAGCGTGGCTGCTCTTTTAAAGGGGCACTCCTGGGGAAATATTTATAATTTTAAAAACAATAGTAACATAGATAAATTGCATTCCTTACAATGGCCGGCGGCCACAAATCTCCCCCGCCAAAAATTCCTGGTCCCCAGGAATCACACACTGACGCCTGAGTGACTTCCGAAAACAATACAAGTCACCATTTCAAAAACAAAATGTATGAAAAATTGGCGGTACCAAAAACAACCGGGCCGGGCAGAGTAAAAAACTGATGGGTGTACATTCCATGAACATGAGTAAATAATGGAGTTGCCGCTAATGTGATGAAAACAAATTAAAATAGAGGCGATTCCATATTACAACAGCAAAAAATATAAAAGGGCTTTGAAATCCCTAACATGAAAAAACTAAAGCAGTTGATTCTGGCAGTATGTACAGAGCCGGGGCAGTATTACACATTGACCAATTCAGGGCATTATGTGTGCATCTCATGGGGTAGCAGTATATTTGGGGTTTCTAGGCATTTTCTGTCAGCCCTATCATCTGGGTGGTGGACTACCTCCTCTCTAAGGCTCCTATCCAAACCCTTTCTAACCTTTCAGCAAAATGTTAAGTTGCTTTTTTAAGCGCTGGTACATCAATCTTATTCCCCGGTGCACCAGGACTGACTTAGCATTGCTAGGAGATGATTCTTTCCTTAATCCATCCCCCTTTTTCGTTTGGCTACCCGCCCTTATTCACGATCTACTGAGCCTTAAGCAAATGGACTGTAGTGGGGACAATTAAGTTTACCAACCCAGCTCCCAAGTAGATGTTACGGTGGGTTACCCTCTTCCCCTAGGTACCTCCCAGGCCTAGTGAGACTGTCATCGCTGCAGAAAGATTACCCAAGAATACACCCTGTTACCGTCACACCTTAGCCCGCAGTGGGGTTGGGAAATCTGGAGCTAATATACACATTATTATACAAGACGACACCTCCCTCACACGCAGGCTGTCATGGGTACAATGTCAACACGGGTCACAGTCATTGTCATGTCAGGGTCATTTACACTCACTCAGTAGCGCCGTGGTCTAACACCTTTGTTGTCGCGCGTTGACCTATGTGGTCCTGACGCGGGTGTTGGTTGCGGCTGTTCCACAGGTGGGGGAGGGGAGTGTCCTCTTGCCATGTTGGGGTTCCCCGGACGTCTTGGCAGCATGACTCGCCAATCCACGTAGCGTGCAACTCTTGGCTCAACGTCGGGATGGGGAAGTGCAGCTTCTGGCACACCCATGGGGTGGGGCCAGATGGGTGGGTAGAACTTCCGGATTTCCTTGCGCGTCACCCGTTTGGGTGCATCCCCCCCATCTCAGCATCTGTGGGACGAATGGTGTAGGGCCCTCCACTGGGTCCTGGCACCGCTGTGACGCTGAAAGTTCTCTCTCCCCAGACATCCTGTATCTTGCACCTGCCCTGGTGATGCAGCCTGGTAACCACCACATCACCAGTTCTGAGGTCTGGCTTGGTCGATCCTTGATCCTGCGCTTCTTTCCTCTTCGCCGCGCTTCGACGCAAACTCTCCCCCGCCTTGTCATGAGCTAGTCTCAGGCGATGAAGATGGTCTCGCAACCAGCCACTTGGGGTTTGGTTGACCCATTCGGGGCTGTGTTCTGGCAGGAACACGTCTATCGGCAGCCGAGGTTCCCGTCCAAACATTAAGTAGAACGGCGAAAATCCTGTGGAGCTGTGAGGTGTGCAGTTGTAGACATATGCTACCTCATCCAAATGCTGCGTCCAACGATACTTGTGCTCTTGTGTCAACGTCTTGAGTCGGTCATGCATTGTTCTGTTGAAGCGCTCACACTGCCCGTTGCCAGCTGGGTTGTAGGATGTGGTACGGGACTTTTCAATTCCGTAATGTAGACACAGCTGCCGCACTATGTCAGACTCGAAGCATCGGCCCTTGTCGGAATGGATTCTCTGTGGAATGCCGTAGTGCACAAACCACTGCTTGACGAGCGTCTTGGCCACTGTCTCAGCTGTTTGGTCGCGGGTGGGCACTGCAATGGTGTACTTGGTGAATACGTCGGTCATCACTAACACATTTTCCCTTCCATCGCTGGCAGGTTCCAGTTGCGTGAAGTCTATGCAAACGACCTCCAATGGTTTTGATGCAAGCAGGCTTCCCATTGGAGTGTGTGTAGTTGTTGGGGGCTTCTTCGCATGCTGACACCTGTCACACCGACGACACCACTGGTCAACATCAAGATGCATGTGGGGCCAATAAACACGTTGTCTGAGCAATTGGAGTGTTCTTTCCGCACCCTGGTGTCCACACTGGTCATGGATCAGATGAAGAAGAGTGGCCTGCAGGGCTTCAGGCACTACAACCTGTGTCATTGGGCCGGTCGACGGGTCGATTCTCTCCCTTAGCAAGATGCCTCCATCTACCTTCAGCCTCTTCCGCTGTCCAGCCAACACTCCTGCCTTTGGTGGAAAGTCCCTTATCTCTTTCTTTGTTGGCGCCCTCTTCTGCATGACCAGTGGCCACACAGCTGCAAGTGCCTCATCCTCTTGCTGTGTGCGGCTCAGCTGCTCTAGGTCCAGAGAGGGGAAAGGACTGGCTACTCCCTTCCATTCTTCTGGCATCTCTGCCGGCGTCACCTTTTCAGCGATTTCTCCCAGCTCTGGTACCGTGTCTCGGCACACTGAGGTCTCTCCGCTGAACACCGGTTGTATCGCCTGGGCGCAGGAGACAGCTGTCCACTCCTCTGGGCACCCCTGTGGTTTCTCTACAGGCTGTCTTGACAGTGCATCGGCATTGGCGTTTGACTTCCCTGACCTGTATTTCACTGTGAAGTTGAAACCGGCTAGCTCAGCAGCCCAGCGTTGCTCCACTGCTCCCAACTTGGCGTTTTGAAGATGGCTTAATGGGTTGTTGTCTGTGTATACTACTGTTGATGCTCCCAATAGGTAGTGGCGAAACTTTTCACTCATTGCCCACTTCAGGGCCAGTAACTCCAGTTTCATGCTACTGTAGTTCTTCATGTTCTTTTCGGTTGGTCTCAACGATCTACTGGCATAAGCAATGACTCTCATCCCTCCATCCTGCTGCTGTGAGAGAACTGCTCCCAACCCACTCATGCTGGCGTCGGTCTCCAGAATGAAGGGCAGGGTGAAATCAGCATAGCCCAGTATTGGGGCTGTCGTCAGTGCATCCTGCAGTCGTTTCATCGCCTCACTGCAGTTATCATCCCACATTGCCCTGATGTCCGCTGTCTTTGACTTCCTCTTGCTGGTAGCGCCTTGTTGATATGCCTTCGAAACCAACTCATGCAGGGGTCTGGCAAGCTTGGCAAAGTCCTTCACAAAGCGTCTGTAGTAACTTGCAAACCCCAGGAAAGAACGGACATCCCTCAGAGTCGTTGGTGTTGGCCAACAGCGTACTGCCTTGATCTTCTCCTCTGATGTCGCGATGCCTTTTCCTGATACTGTGTAGCCCAGATACTCAACCTTCCTTCTGGCAAAGTGACACTTCTGTGGGTTTAGCTTCAGCCCTACCTCCCTCAATCTGTTGAAGACCCTCTGTAGACGCTCGAGGTGCTCATCAAAGGTCTTGCTGTAAACCAGTAAATCATCCAGGTACACCAAGAGGAATTTGAAACGCCATGTCATTCATTGTGGTCTGCATCAGGCGTTGGAAGGTTGCTGGTGCTGTCGACAATCCCATAGGCATGCGCCGGTATTCATATAACCCAAAGGGTGTGATGAATGCTGTTTTTTCGCGATCTTCTTCCTTCATGGCCACCTGATAGTATCCACTTGCCAGATCAAGCGTGGAGAACAACTGTGCCCCCCCCAACGCATCCAGGGAGTCATCGATGCGTGGCAGTGGATATGCATCTGGAATGGTCTTAGCGTTGATTCCGCGGTAATCACAACATAGGCGAATCTCGTTGTTTTTCTTGCGCACGACGACTACTGGTGCGGCATAGGGACTCTGACTCGGCTGAATGATGTTTTTTGCAAGCAAAGTCTGGATGTGCTCCTTGACCTCTTGAAGTTGTGTAGGTGGAACCCGCCGAAATGTTGAAGCCACTGGCTTGTCGTCGCGCAGCCTCATTCCATGGCGTACACGCTCAGTGTACCCCAAGTCATGGTCGTCTTGAAGAAACATGTCCGAGTTGGCTCGGACTAGTGCTTCTAGTTGCTGTCTCTCTCTAGCACTACACTCACTCTGACTCACGTCAACAGGGCATGTCAACGTCGCTGGTCCGTGGGAGGGGAAAGGGTCATTTATACGGTTTACTGTGACATGGATGCGGTTGCATTGTACATCTACCCCTACCCTCCCATGGGAAACTTCTGCCTTCACCCCCTGTACCGTCCCTACTCTGGTACCCGGTCTTAGTGTCACAGGTTCGTCTGTCAGGTTGGCCATTTTGACTAAAAAGGTGCCCCCCCGTGTGTGGCTCAAAGTGTTGGCCACAATCAAACCCCTTGGTATGGCATCAGTCAGACCCTCTACCAGTACTGTCGTAGGATTCTCTCCCCTTCCCGGATTACCCACTCCCGTAACCCGGACTGCCATGGCTGATTTTGGAGGTATGTATGCTGGCTGACCCCTGGCTACTCTGGCGAACCCACTTATCTTTCTCTTCAGTAGGCCTGGGAGGTCTCGTACATGGTCTAGTACATTCATGCCCAGCAGGATTGGTTCTGGACTAGGGGTACCTGTCGTTTTGGATACCAAAATGCCCCGATTTGAGATTGTCTGCCCCCCAACTTCAACGTCGGCCTCAAAGTACCCCACATACGGCACTTCTAGGCCATTAACGGCTGTCACCCGGAGTATCTGGTCGGCTGCCACTAACGTTGGACCCCCATCCCCACACAACTGACGGAACGTTCCTTCGTCAACTATCGATATGGGTGATCCTGTATCCAATAGTGCCTCTACCTTCCTCCCGTTAATCTTTACCTCTGCTCGTGGACATGTCCCCACTAACCCTCCCATGGAGTCTTCAGCTCTCCTCCCCGCAGTCTGACTCACGGCTGCTGGGGTCGCCCGTTTCCCGAACAAAATCGACTGATATGGCCTGACTTTCTACATTTAAAACAAATGGGTTGTCCGTCCTCTGTAAATTCTGGTTTTCTTCGGTGATTTTGTACTCCCCGCCACCCTGAAACATCTGCTCCTGCACTAGGGTTCGGGCCCTCACTCAGTCTTTTCTCCAGCGAGGCTACTACTTGTCGCAGCTCATCCAGGGAGCGCATCATCTCCCTCATTTCTAACTGTGATGCGGCTACAGTTACCTGTGTGTTTTGCCCCCCTGCTTCCCTCTCTCCCTCGGCCCACCGTAAGGCTTCCTCCCTCACCTCAAAAAAAGTTCTGTCGGGATTCTGGTGTATACCTTCCCTTAGTTGCCTGGCCAGAATGGCCTCGCTCAGCCCTTGGAGAAACTGGTCCCTAAGAACCTTGGGCTCCAGTGGCTGCTGCCGGTCGGCTTCCTGTTTGGATGTCAGGTCCCTAAAGGTTTTGTTGAGTCGATTTGCATATTGCCGAATCGGCTCTCCAGCCCTCTGTACCACCCGGTTGAAGGCTGCCAGAAGTTGGCAGACACTTCTTTTGTCCCCATAAACCGTGGATAAAATGGTCAGCACTTGGTCAGGGTACCTACGTGTTGCTTCTGGGTGGCACCGGAGCTCATCCTTGACCTCCCCCCCTAGGTGATCCCAAATTACCTTCACTCTCTCAGGGTCCCCAGTGATGGCTCTGGTCTCCCAGGTTTCCTTCAATGCACTCTCAAATGCCTCTAACGCTCCTGGGCTTCCCGAGAAAATGGGGATGGTTCTCTCGCTGGGGACTACAACTATTCTGAGGCCCTCGCGGGGTTCTTCATTTTCTCCCTCCATTGTTTGTTTACCAAGTTAGATTCAATAAACAAATAGGGTTGGCTAGGAATATACGTTTTGGGGTCAACACATCCAACAAAAAACAAGCTTTTGGCGGAGAGAATCACAGTGTTTACAATGTCACAAGCCCTCAAATAAGGGTTTCAAACACTATAGTACCTTCTCTAAAAAAACAACAACAACATGGGAACAGGAAGCTGTACCGATTACAGTATACACAAAAACGAAAGTCTCGGCGTACAACATCAAAATTATGTCTGGGCGATTCTTGAACACAGTCTACTTTTTCCGTGTGGCAGTTCCATCACACCTCCATATGCTCTGGCCAACGTGGGTGGACAAAACAATTGTCTTTCTACTGAGGAGTGGTTTTGTTTGTGTAGCAGTCCCCTCTCATATCGGCTGCCCGCCAACTCCGTCGGTGGCTTGGTATCTTGTTAGCCTCCAGCAGCTCTCATCAAGGACGTACAAAAAGATCAAAGGTCTGTACTTTACCCCATTTGCGTTGCGCAGATATCTCCGAGGTTCTAGTCAGTGGTGGTGTTTGGTGATGTGGTAGGATCCTGTCGGCGACGCCATGTTATGTGGGCCACATAGGTTGCAGCTCACATGAAGGGGGGGTTGGGAACCATCACACAAACACCAGTTGTCCTTTCACAACTTTATTTCACCACCTAGAACCTAAATGATATAAGATATACGATATAAGTACACACGTCATAAAACAATAACATACACAAATTATCAAGTGCATTAGAGCATAATTATAAACATTAAAATGACAAGCAATACTAAAAACAATGTTAACCGGAACAAAAGAAATATGAAAGTAGTAAGGTATCCTGTCAAAAAAAGGAAAATATTAAGAAGTCAGCATTTCAGGGAAAAGTTTATGAACCGAGTCATAGTTATGAGTCCCTTGCTGCCATGGTTTAGGTTTAAGCACGCTCGACCAAAATTCACGTCCAAAATTACCAGGGGACAGAAATAGTTTGCGGTCGCATAAAGCATGTGACTGTGTACTTCCCTACCATCGCCGGACTTTATACCTAGCATGTTATGTGATGGGGACAAGGGTACAAGTCAAACCAACAATGCATTAGAATGATATTATAATTTCAGGGTCACCATGAGTACTTCATTTGGGGAAATTATGAGACTCATGAGCGGGTAATAAAAACCAATAACTGCATGAAAGGACGCAGCGAGTGCACAATAGTACAAGGCATAACCAATAACAGGAAAAAGAATAAAGCTCTCATTACATTGTTTCGTAAGAAACAGACAAAAAAAGTTAGAGTCCATTGGAGCTACCAAGGGCACATAACCATTGCATGGAAAGGGGAATAACTCATGGACGAATAACCAGAACGCAATAACTGCATGAACGGATGCAGTGATTACATAATATTACAGGACATAATCAATACAAGGTAGTAGAACAATTAAGCTCTCATTACATTATTACGTAGAAAACAGAAGAAAAATGTTAGAGTCCATTGGAGCTATCAAGGACATATAACCATTGCATGGAAAGGGGAATAACATGGACGAATAACCAAAACGCAATAACTGCATGAACGGATGCAGTGATTACATGGTAGTACAAGGCATACTTAATAAAAGAAAACAGGAACAAAAAACCTCATTACATTGTTACATAACCAAACAACAACCAACAAAAATAGAGTCCATCAAATACAGAGTGTGCTAAACCTATCAAGGGCATGTGTCATGTAACTATTTCATAAAAAGGGGAATAACTCATGGGCGACTAAGAAGAAAGCAATAAATGCCTGAATGGGGTTAGCGATCACACCATAGCCTGAAGCCTTATCAATAACGGGGATAAAAAACAACATAATTATAGTCACTAACTAATAAAATACATGTACACAAAACATACAACGAACCTCGGAGAAAAGGGGATTTGGCCTTTGCTCATGTCATCACTGGCCGCGCCGCTGTTACTTCCACGTACCCACCATCTGTGGTATAATTATAAGTTCTCATGAAAATCGGGTTCTAACCACCAAACGCCTATTCTTCATGGCCTACCACATTCTCCAACCGAAATTCAGCTTTCCAACCCAACATTATGAATGTACTGCTGGATCTCTTTTCTTTAATCATAATACCCTTCACTTTCACGGCATTCCTAATCTAAACTCTTCTGCCTTCAATATCCTGTCTTCTCCACAACTTCAATCATTATCCGGACTGGCGCTGGTACATGTATGTAATGTACAGATCTCTCGCACATACCTTGTGCTCTGAAGTCAGCAAAATACACTTAGTTTGGCTCCACTATTACCCCAACCAAAACAACGATTTCTTCGGAAAACTGACGGGGATTAGTACGTTCAATTATATTTACAGTAATCCCGCCGACTGACGTACACAGTGTTGGGTCCTGGCTTCATCAGCCTTTATCCCATTATGACAACAAACAAAAAGAAGGTTTTTCGTCAGCAAACTGGTAATTCTTAGCACGTCCCATAATATACATTAGCAGCAAAAATGAAAGCATCCAGTGTTCTAAATTTAACTTCATGGGCCTTTGTCCCGTTATGCCAACCGCCAAATGAACTAATAGCTTATTTATGTAACACGTGGTCTCTGCCAACCACGCGGTCCCTTTGCGTTAATTCCAACACAATTTACCTCACAGTCTCGACCTTAACTCCATTATTGTATCCTCACAAATCTTAACATCGTTATACGGCCCTTGTAAAAATACCCACTACATAGAAATATAAACTTGTCTTTCTTCCAGTAAACTCGCCGATCATTGTCTACACAAAAGTCTGGAAACAACATTATAAGATATGTAATTTATTGAAATGCATTATTGTTGGTAGAAAAATGCGTGTAGACAATTACGTGTACACTGGGATGCTTGCTAACTAAATTGCACACCCTGCCTTTTCAAATAAAGTACGAAACCGGTCTGTGCCTACCATGTGGTTCCTGGAGCTCAGCTGTACACCCACGTCTTGCCTCTCTAAAGTCGTGGAACCAAAAGAATGCACGCTACCGAGTTTGGCGGGACTGCGCCGGCACTGACCACTAGTGGCCAATGGGCAGGCAGTGATTTCAAAGCTCGCTGCGTGTGTGGCAAACAGGTCACTAACTGGGATAGGCGATCGGGGCGCAGCCCGAATTAACTATGGTACCAGCGTGGCTGCTCTTTTAAAGGGGCACTCCTGGGGAAATGTTTATAATTTTAAAAACAATAGTAACATAGATAAATTGCATTCCTTACAATGGCCGGCGGCCACAAATGCACAATGGTAATTTATTTTGGAATTAATTTCTTAAAAAGCCATTGGTTGCTTTTACAAAATTACTTTATATAATTGTAAGACATTGTTATTGCACAGAGAGCACCAAAGCTATGCAGTGTTTTACTGTGATAAAGCGGAGGGGTGTGGTCATGTAAAAGCCTGGCCAGATCTGAGTCGGTGAGCCATAACTGTTTTCACGAGTCATTTGCATTACTAAATGATGATGTTCTCCTGTAGAATTGACTTGTTTGGTCAAAAGTTGAGTAAAATATATAGTAGAATAAGTCAAATAAGAACTCATGCTGTGATGTTGGAGATCATCTGGTTTTTACATTTAGTCAAGTTTTGACTAAATGTTTTAACAATAACATAGAGGGGGGAATCGAGACGAGGGTCGTGGTGTATGTGTGTGTGTGTGTCTGTCTCTGTGTGTGTGTAGAGCGATTCAGACTAAACTACTGGACCGATCTTTATGAAATTTGACATGAGAGTTCCTGGGAATGATATCCCCGGACGTTTTTTTAATTTTTTCGATAAATGTCTTTGATGACGTCATATCCGGCATTTTGTAAAAGTTGAGGCGGCACTGTCACACCCTCATTTTTCAATAAAATTGATTGAAATTTTGGCAAAGCAATCTTCGACGAAGGCCGGACTTTGGTATTGCATTTCAGCTTGGAGGCTTAAAATTTAATTAATGACTTTGGTCATTAAATATCTGAAAATTGTAATTAAAATTATTTTTTTATAAAACGATCCAAAAATACGTTTATCGTATTGTTCATCATTTTCTGATTCCAAAAACATATAATTATGTTATATTCGGATTAAAACCAAGCTCTGAAAATTAAAAATATAAAAATTATGATTAAAATTAAATTTCCGAAATCGATTTAAAAACAATTTCATCTTATTCCTTGTCCGTTCCTGATTCCAAAAACATATAGATATGATATGTTTGGATTAAAAACACGTTCAGAGAGTTAAAAAGAATAGAGATATAGAAAAGCGGGCTATCCTCCTCAGCGCAACCGCTACCGCGCTTTTCTGTATTGTTAATTTCACTGCCTTTGCCACGAGCGGTGGACAGACGATGCTACGAGTGTACGGTCTTGCGGAAAAAATGCAATGCGTTCAGTTTCATTCTGTGAGTTCGACTGAGCTTGACTAAATGTTGTATTTTCGCCTTACGCGACTTGTTGGACCTGTCTTTAAGCGATGCTGTTACATTTTCATATCTCATTGAGTCATTCAGATGTAAATATAAAAGGAAATTTTTTTGAAAAATTGACTTTAATGCTGCCGTCAATAAGTGTGTGGTTTATGAGTTGCATACTGTGTCTGGCTTCTTCTATTAGATTAATTAATAACAATGCTATAATGATAATGATAATAAATTTTTCTATACCCCAAGTCCCGGTAACAGCTCCATGAGCTTTACATTATAATACCAGAATCATAAATACAAGACACACACACACACACACACATACATACCCACCCACACTACAACGTACAAATTGTGAAACTTGAACAGAAAAGCAGACTAAACTAACAGTAAGTAAAATAACAGTGCTAAACTATATAAATTCAGTTAAACCACAAATGAATGAAATACTACAAGTTTCCATCCCTGTTCATTGGCTCTATCGGCGCCCATTTTTACCTGCTTGCTTCCCTTTATATAATAAACCGTCCATAGATCGTCGTTCTCCCGAACTAACTCCTTATTATCCTACATACGTGAGAGAGATACCCGTGAGATAAAAATCGTTCAAATCACACGTGTGTATATCATGTAAATGAGGTCAACCGGAAGGTCATGCTATGTAAATTAGTAATTACATATTCATGAAGAACTACTTTTGCAACAAAATGGCAACTGCCACGAAACCGATTTGTCAACACTGAAAGAATTTTTGAGTGATGAGCTGTTCGAAGACATGTTTGGTGATGACGCGAATGACGAAGTCGATGAAGAAAAAAGCGAGTCATCCATGATTTATGATTTTTCTCCAATAGACTCATTCGTTCAGACATACAAGAACAAGAACACTCTCCGAAAAACGGTTTACGATATACGTCGCCTATCGACGTTTATGGCGAAACACGGGGACAAAAGAAACATTAGCACCATCCAACCACAAAAATTATGCAAAATTCTCTGCTCTTTTTTCATGAGTTTGAAAAAACCGGATGGCAAAGAGTATGAACCATCCCCACGCTGAGGGGCCTTCTCAGCAGCATCCATCGACAGTTGAAGTCTAAAAAGTACTGTGCACCCGTTATAGACGGCCCCGAATTTGCACTTGTAACTGAGAGAAGTCGTGAAGACAAAGCAGAAGATTGTTAAACAGGAAGGTTGTGGCAACTTACCTAACAGGGCTCAACCGCTGAAAGATGAAGATGTTGACAAGCTGTGGCAGACAAAACAGCTCGGAGTCGCAGATCTAGAAGTAATCCTGAATACTCTGTGGTGGCAAAACACAGTCAACTTTGGTCTGCGCAGCGTGACACCTCACAGGCACATGCAGTGAGGAGACGTGTCCTTGCATGAAGACAGTAATGGCAGAGAATATCTCCAATTTTGCGAAAGACAATCCAAAACATGCCAGGGCGACATGTGAAGAAAAGCTGGGATCATCAACCCGAGGTAGATCTACACCAACCACTCTGCACGCCAGTTCCTAGTGCAGAAACTTTCCGAGAATAACGTTCCTCCGACCAAAATAATGCAGCTATCTGGGCACAACAACGTTAAGCAGCATTTCCCAAGAGGAACACCGTGGCTTCAGTCTGATGCTAAACGGCACTGCACCGGTCTCGGAGCTGTCGCCAGTGTCGGCAGACGACACATTGGATTCGCACGGCCACTTCAACTCCAGCCGTCTCCAATGCCACTGCCACAATCACATCCCAGCAAACGCTAACAACACTGTTTGCAAGGCCTGTGCACGTTGGTACCATCAACATCAACCAATATTTGTCCAGTCACCAAACCGAGAAGTGACCATCTGTCGACTCGCCTGGCTCCGACTTGACTGTCATCCTGTCGCGGAAGGATATGCTTTGCTGTTGTTGTTCCTTTTGGTTTCTTTTATCCTGTGGCCACTGCTTTTCTTTTTATCTGGTATATTTTGAAGTGACCATCATTTCGTTGTTCGAATCTATTTCTTCAATGTTCAAAATTAAACATAACAGTGTTAACAAAGACAAACTACTTTGTCCTAGTTTGAGAGTGTGTGTCATGGCGGAGGAATGAATGTCAAATTGAGTAAAGTGGTTTGAAGTTCTAAAGCGGGTTGATCCAAAGGCAATAGCGCTGTCGGTGACTTTTAGTTAGATCTGGCACAGAAGTATATAATGTAGGATAAACAGAATACTACATGGCTTGCTGTGTCGTACCAGATTTACACTCGTTGCTTTTTCAAATAGTGAACAGCTCGCTTTCGCTCGCAGTTCACTATTTAAAAAAACAACTCGTGTAAATCTGGTACGACACAGCAAGCCATGTAGTATTCTCTATGTATGTCATGGAGAATAGAGGATTTGGGGTATTTTTTCATGCAATGACGTCAGCGCTTTTCTGCGATTGGTCAATGCATTTCGTATCAATAATGTCAGTCACGCTTGAAATTATCGCTACTTCATATTGCTTTCCAAACTTATACGAAGTGACCGGGAGCGTAGGGTCAGTTATGAACTGAATTAGCCCCGAACAGTGAGATATAGAGAACAGTACACAAACACGAACAGAGAGACTCGAAAACTCCAGTCAGCCGTCGCCAAGCTCAAGAACTCAAGTGTAATATTTGAAGTTTAAATCTCCTTCGCCTACTGTTTGACAGATATAGATTAGCTCAGTTGGTAACCCGCTTCTTTTGTGATCCCGGGTTCGATTCGCTTCGACGGCAATTTAATTTTTATTTTTTTCTGAAGTTGTAATTCTTGTATTTTATTTATTTGCTTCATTCCAAATGTTTTTGATTCTGAAATGAATCAAAATAATTTTAAAAAGTTGCATATATATTGAGTACTTACAGCGGGACATTATCCCCAGCCGCTGCCGCCGAATTACCCATTAATTTTTTTTTTTTTTTAGTAACATCGGCTTGGTGAAAATGTATTGTATTATAGGCAACACCGCGACTACATGCAATGATGAGATCAAGAAAACGTACAAAACACACTTTATACGAACGGGGAAAACGACAAGTCAACAAATTCTTGATTCAGAAACTGAACCGGGCACGTGGCAGTTATGTTGGCAGTTTAAGTCTTAATTTTCACGCCGATAGGCCATAGGGTAAGCGGTCTTGTGGCTGGGTGGTAAGACGTTTGCCTCCAAATCCAATGCCGGCGGTCTCGGGTTCGAGTCCCCAAATACTTTTGTAAAACATGATTTTTTTTACTCTTTTTTTTCTTTTTTGAACTCTATATTCTTGTATTTTTATTCTTTTTGATTTATTCCAAAGGTTTTGAGTCGTGTATTGAAAATCGAAAATAGTGCATGAGTGCCCTTGAACAGCTTTTCCATAATCCCGTATTCTATTTTTAGTACGGGATATCCCCAAGGAAAGGTCAAAGGGCATATGTATCACCGCATGTCGACTGCTGGTAATAGTAGATAAATACTTCTAGATAATAGACTTCTGGTTAAACTTAAAGCCCCACTCCGCCTCACATGAGGTTTACAGAACAATGGAATCTTTCATGAAACAAGCAATTCTTAAACTTTATGGAACACACTTGCAATAGCATTTAACAGCATTAAACGATAACAGTTTGTTTGAATGGCTATATATTTAGCATGCCTAAACCTCACACCAGTTCTCATGGCAAATTTTCAGAATCACTAGCCAAAGGCCAGTACACCATTTTTTGAACTTTCATTGCTGTTTAAAGTACACTTTATATGTGACCCTCCACCACGAAATGAGTCGCATGTCACCTCGCGCGGTTCTGCGCTAGGCTTAATATAAGTCCGGGGAGTGTCTGGTAACAGTGTGAGGGTCACCTTAGTCACAGTTTTCGCTCTTTTCTAAAACGGTTTTCACCACTGGATAGAGCATACAACACTCTTTCGGAAAATGTAAAAATATGAAAATCATGCAAAGGTGACATGCGACTCGTTCCGTGGTGGAGGGTCACATATGCTTAGAAAGCACAAGATTGCCAAGAAGTTCTTGTTGTGAGTTCTGCACTGTATGTCATGTGTGTATGATATAATTGTTTGCCTTCCAGTCGCCTGTACCAGATGAGCAAGCTGTTCCTGTACGGCCCATCGTCAGGTCTCTACAGCTGTCCCCTGGCCATGGCTGATGGTGCCGCCAAAATCATTGAGGTACAGTCAAACCTGTCGTGGCGCCCACAACTCGACGACTTAATTTGCAACCACCTGTCTAAAATGACCATCCCAAAGTATCCAGGATGAATTTATTTGTATACAATTTAACTTTCCTAAGCAAACACCTGTCAATAGTTTTGGTCTTCCCGTGGGTGATCGTTATAGACAGGTTTTACTGTATTACTGTGTTGGTCAGCAATTAGGAAGGGTAGTATATGTACAGTGGAACCCCCCTTTTATGACCTCCTAAAATCTGAGAAAGTCTAGTCTTTAAAAGGAGGTTGTCTCAAAGTGGGGGTAAGTTTACAGAGGATATGAACAGAAGATCTGGAAAGCTAACGTCATCAAATGGAGGAAGTCTTAAATTGGGGGTTCTTAAAAAAGGGGGGTTCCAACGTATTTAGTTAGAGCTTAGTAACATCCTGGTTTTAGCGCAATCCCTCTCCTTGTCTGGAACTGCTAGATTTATCAGTGTGTTCAGCAAGTGTACCAAACATATTTTTTTAAACAGTAGAATCTTCAAAGTGCAAGATAGATTTTACGTTTTGAAAAACTGTACATTAGCGTTATTTGTACACAATTAACATAGGCATGTGAAATATTTCTATTTGTCGTCTAGATCTGTAACATGCTTTTAAAAAAAATGACTGCAGACGATCCAGTCCTCAGCTCCATGGCTGGTGGAGAGACCGTTTAAACACCTGACATCACGTGACCCAGCAGAGTTTTGGACGTCTGGCCAGTGGATGACTGAGAAACGAGGTGGCTCTGACGTTGGTATGCAGTGCTTTGCTTTTCTGTGAATCAAAACGTTTAGCTTTTCTCTTGCAGTTTCGGTTGTTGTTGTTTTTTCTTCCCGTTTTTAATTACTGTTAAACTCAACTTGTTTGTTTTCACCAATCTGTCGATTGGTGCATTGAGAATGATTTTATGATGTGAGTGAGCAGCTGTGTTTATGTGGGTGTGTCTTGTTTGTAACTTCATTCTTGTTTTTGTATGCATTGTTCTGTGTGTGGGCATAATGTTTCATTTCTGTACTTTTTATTAACTGACTTGATGATACCTGATCTGACTAACTAAGGGACTGTCTGGTAAACTTCCAAATTGGTTTGTTGCTAACTGTTTTGGTGTATCACTGTATGTGTTAAATTTATTTGTACAAAACAGGCATTACTGTTTCTATTATTAGTGTCTTTTGCATATGTGGCTGATTTTGCAATTGAACTCTTGTTTATATTAATTAATTCAAAAAAGAACATTCTGTTGGCACGTTGTCATGAGACATGTTTTTGTGTGTGTGTGTCTGTGGACAGCAAGAGGCACAGAGACGGTGGCAGTGGAAGAAGGAGACGGCACATACCGTCTCTATGGTTACAAGTGGTTCTCCTCAGCTACAGATGCTGACATGACCTTCACCTTGGCCAGGGTGGTTGACAAGGATGGCAACACAGTAGAGGTACCTTTGTTGTTCTGTATACACTCGTGTTCGTCCACCTTGTTCTTGACTTGTCCGTGCCACATGCCTTTTTGTACACAGAGCAATAGAAAAAACGTAACAAATCTAATAACGCAAGAATTGCCAAAATAAAACAAAAATTTGGAAACAAAACTGAGTCCATAGCAATATTAGAGGTAACATGTGGGATTATGTGAAGTTAATATATATTCTTTCTCAAATCAGACAAAAATGGTATTCCCCCCCGGGGCCCCCCTCCCCCCCAAAAAAACCCCAACCCAGATTGGAATATACTTGTGTGAATTAATGAACACTACCTATCATTCAATATGACAACTTTTCTTAAACAAAAGCCATCTACGGTAGATTTTAACATGAAATCTTCCTCTTCCAGACAGCCATAGAATTCTCAGTAAAACTCGAAAATTCACCACATAATTTGCCAAACAATACTATCAGTCTAAAGAAAACATTTCTGTTCATACTAGCAATAAAAGAAGAACGTAGTTTGTGGACAAAATAACTTGTTCCACTTTCTGTTGTCTACCTAGCATGCAGACCTTGCAGAAAACCAAGAAAAATACATCGTAAAGTCCTAAAAACTAAGTCCTAAAACAACAATTTCATACAAGAATGAATAAAAGAACGCAAACATACCTAAAGGGAAGAGTGGCAGAAAATGGGGGGGACAAATTCCAGAATTGCAGGATAATCACTCTCTTCTCCGCCAGACAAAACTAGTTCTTTGCACCAACTACTTTTAGTGCCTCAAAATACTCTAAATATTCATTAATAACATAGAAGAAAATTCCAAAATACTAAACTTTAAATGTTAAATGCAAAAATTGCATTAATAATTAGAAATATTGTATCTCTACACAAGACAGACGTTTTTAGTAGCAGGGGAAGACAATCACACTGGTCACACCAGAGTTATCCTCAAACACAGAGATATAGACTAAGGAGCAGTGCATGATCAGAATTTTTACTAAAACAGACAAAGTGACTTTACAAAGTGACTGCACAAACTGAAATAAATGATTGCACATTTCAAGATTAAAACATGTAAATGTGAACCTCTTACATTAGATTATCTGCAAATGAAAACATAATTTTAAAGTTCTAGGACTTCACTTCTTCAGTCATCCAAAATCATAGATCTACACAGACAGGCATAGCAAAAAACAAAACAGAAGAAAAAAAGTAAAACACACGTTTGTGTATTTTGCTTTGCTGTTTTGGGGACTATTACAGGCAATTTTAGCGGCATTTGGTACATGACATTGCGTATCACAACAACAGTCGCTTATGTTTCATGGTTCTTTTTTCTTACCATGTTGATGTTTGTTCATATATCTCCTGGCTAAAAATTGAATAAAGAAGGGGCGTTTCTTTGCATGATCAATCTTTACTAAACGACATAAAATGCGTAGTGGCAAACACAGACCTGTTTACCAGTACGATTTGGGCGTATTTTGTACGCCAAATTATTATCGGTACGCAAATACGCGACACACGCACACAATATGCCTAAGACAAAAGTCTAGAATACGTTTTCCGGTGTTGGTGTGCTGATAACGGAATGGCACAACTGATACCGGTTTCGGTCGAAGGGAGATAACCATGACAGCGAGTATTCAGCTGTGGAAACCTTGTTCAGTTTTTGGCACGTGCGATCGTCTGGACAATCGTGGCAAAATGAAGCGGAAAAATGTGCCAGTTTCGGATAACTGTACCAAGTCTAAAAAACAGAAGCAGCAGATTTTCTTGGAGAAATATAAGAAAGAGCCAGGAATTGTGGAGTCTACTATGGGAAAAAGTCATGCACACTACAAGTATTGTACAGTGGACCACAGGAGCTTGTATCAAATCGCAGGTCGATCATTATTTACAGTCTACTACTACTATATACTACAACTATATAGTATACTGTTCAAAAAAAGAAACGCATAGTTGCTACTTGCCAAATTTGTTTTATTTTTCGAAAAAATTAACAGAAAATCCAATATTTAGATTATTTGTTTGAAATTTGGTATGGACACAGTTGAATGCACACACAGTTCATTTGCATCTTCAAATCAATCAGTCAATCAATACGATTGGGTGCCGAGGCTGTCAAGTCAGTAGGGGGTGTGACTGCCTTGAGCAGCAACAACTGCCCGGCACCTTCTGGGCATGGACTGGATCAGATGCCGGATATCTTGCTGTGGGATGGTGTCCCACTCCTCCTGAAGTGCCTGCAATAGATCGCGGTGATTTGCCGGCGCTTCTTCTCGCCTGCGCACACGTCTGTCCAATTCATCCCAGAGGTGTTCTATCGGGTTCATGTCTGGCGACATGGATGGCCAGGGAAGCACCTGGACATGGTGGTCGGTGAGGAACTGGGTGGTGAGTCGTGCTGTGTGCGGGCGAGCGTTGTCCTGCTGGAATATGGCATCCTGGTCAGCCAGAAGAGGAAGGGCGTGTGGGCGCAGAATTTCCTCCACGTATCGCTGGGCAGTTATGCGCCCTTGGACGTGCACCAGGGTGCTCCTTCCAGCGGTATTGATCGCCCCCCACACCATGACGCCTCCACCACCATGAACGGGTGCCTCATCCACACAGTTGGGCGCGTAACGTTCGTTTACTCTCCGGTAGACCCTCCTCCGACCATCATGTCGCTGGAGCAGGAAGTAGGACTCGTCGCTGAACCACACGTGTCTCCAGTGATTCCGGACGGTCCAGCGAAGGTGCTGGTTGCCCCACTGCACTCGGTTCTGGCGATGGCGGCGGGTGAGGACAGCTCCTCTGTGAGGTCTGCGAGCTCTCAAACCAGCTTCATGCAGGCGGTTCCGCACGGTCTGGTCCGATAATCGGTGTGGCCCGGGGAGAGCCTGGACAGAAGATGAGGCCGACAGGAAACGATTCCGGAGGTGGCGGAGCCGTATGAAGCGGTCGTGAGCAGCAGTTGTCGCCCTTGGTCTTCCCGCTCGTGGCAAGTCAGCAACGGAGTCAGTGGCTTGAAACCTGACCCACAGTCTACTGATGGTGCTCTGGGACACGTGGAAGTGCCTGGCGATTGCACTTTGACTTTGGCCTGCTTGTAAACGACCCAATGCAATTTGGCGGTCTTCTCTGCTCAATCGGGCCATCTTTCGTCGCTGAATTGTCGTCTGATTTCTTTGTGGCGAACAATCCGCTTTTATGGGTTTTGGAAGACATGGTGAGAGCTCAATATTCCCCGAGTTTCACGAGATTACACTGAAGCATGACGAGTGGTCATGCCAAATGAGCAATTTTGACATTGTAGCCACTGATAACGCATGCGTCACGTGCAGAGCTCACTTGTGGCAATGGACGAAAGGTCGACGACCAGATAAACATTTTCTGCAGTTTGGTGGATATCCTTGTAGCCATATAACTAAATTAACCAAATATTACAAGCTATGCGTTTCTTTTTTTGAACAGTATAGTAGTAGTAGTGTAAATAATGATCGACCGGCGATTTGATACAAGCTCCTGTGAGTGGACGATACCTTCCGCCTGTGATCTGACATCGAACGACACTGCAGTTCGAAAACTCACCTGGACAAGGTTGCTGCAAAGAAATCCGCTGAAATTATGAAGTTCATTCCCGCAAAGCAAATCCTGCCAGAATAAAAGGCTGTAGTCCGCGCTGAAGCAATGTTTTCTGAGATGATTGTAAAAATTAACTTGCCACTGTCAACCACAGATGTTATTGCACGAACTTCATCTTTTCATTATCAATCTGTTTGGAAGACACTGGTTATAATGCTATAAACTGACAGGTAAATACAAATTCTACAATTGTTTTATTCCTGTTGTATTGGAAGGAATTAAATTCTGAAGGTGTTCACAAGACATGCTATTCTTACACAAACACGTTTGCACCCACGCGTACATTTTCCCTAGCCCATATGGCTTTGCTTGCAAAGTACACCAACTTTTTGAAAAATACACTCAACTTTTTGGGAAAGTACTCTTGCCTCGGGTTTAGGGTAAACAGGTCTGCAAACAGCAGAAACGGAAAATTAAATCAATAATGTCGAGGTTCTTACCGAATGTAGCGTCTGAATCTATCCTGAACGTATGTAACGCAAAGCTTGGTTGGATGGTGTCATTGTGCAGAAATCTAACTTGAAGTCTGATTGGCTGGTGTCAAACCTAGCTTCCTTCGGCAGTTGAATACCTCGGACCCTCCCTCACTAAATCCCTGCCCACACTAAAACGCAAAACTTTTTCTTTGAGGACCTTGATTGTATGTGTTTAGAGTATAACTTTGTTGTCATACACACACAATTTTGTTATGTCCCCGCATACTGCACACGAGTTGAAACGATAGCTCTCTCCTGTAAATGGGCTATAAGCTGTGCTTTGTTCATTGAACAACATCTCTGGTGATGTATGCGCAGGGCACCAAAGGGCTGTCACTATTCTACCTGGAGCTGAAGGACGGGAAGGGCAAGCTGAATAACATCCAGATCCACAAGCTGAAGAACAAGCTGGGCACGCGACAGCTGCCTACCGCTGAGCTGCTGCTAGATGGGGCTCACGCTGTCAGGGTATGTCTTCGCCATACACTGATACAGTGGAACCCCCCTCTTAACACTCCCTCTCTTTTAAGACCCTGTTTTCTCAGACTTTCTGTTTATAGCCTTTGTAAATTTACCCCTATTATAAGACTCCCTCCTTTTTAAGACTGATTTTCTCAGATTTGTTTAGGTCTTGAGAGGCTGGTTCCACTATGTGTGGACCACACTTGATGTGTGTGATGTGTGTGATGTGATGTGTGTGATGTGATGTGTGTGATGTGTGTGAAGTGATGTGTGTGGTGTGATGTGATGTGTGTGATGTGTGTGATGTGTGCGATGTGTGTGATGTGATGTGTGTGATGTGATGTGTGTGAAGTGATGTGTGTGATGTGATGTGTGTGATGTGTGTGATGTGATGTGTGTGGTGTGATGTGTGTCATGTGATGTGTGTGGTGTGATGTGTGTCATGTGATGTGTGTCATGTGATGTGTGTGATGTGATGTGTGTGATGTGTGTGATGTGTGTGATGTGATGTGTGTGATGTGATGTGTGTGATGTGGTATTTCATACCAACCATTCTGTGATCACTTTGAGAAATAGAGTATATCTGACAATCAAAAACATTATCATACACAACATCATTTACAAAAATATAATCCAGTCTCCTGGCGGCGAGAGGAGGTTTTCTGCTCCATGTATACTCACTTTTCATCTGCATGATCGAGTTCGCCGCCATACATCATTTATCTCACATTCAATCATCATATTATTCAAACAAGTAACATCTTTAACATAATGTTTATCTTCACTAATGATGTCTAGTTCATTATTCATCACACAATTAACACCACCGACAATCTTGCATTCACAGCCGTTCTCGCTCACACGCTGTTTTAAAAAATCAAAAAAGTTTTGTTTTTTGGCCGACTCATGGCATACACGTTCACCAAAATAAAACTTGCTTTCTTCTATCTGAACCATAATTCCTAAAAAATCGTTCAAGCTGAACAACGCATACAACATTGTATGAAAAGTTCTTCTTTAAAAGTATGCTGTGCTTAGTTCCAGTCGATACAAACATCTTCCCACCCCATTCTTTCTCCCAGCATTCAATGTCATCCTCAGTTATATACGATTCTTGTATTATACAAACAATATCCCATTTCATTTTTCTCATGTTATAGAAAAGCGTTGGACGTTTCGTTGTCCACCCCCCGCGGGTTAGGGGGAAGAATTTAGCTGATGCTCCCCAGCATGTCGTAAGAGGCGACTAACGGATTCTGTTTCTCCTTTTACCCTTGTTAAGTGTCTCTTGTATAGAATATAGTCAATTTTTGTAAAGATTTTAGTCAAGCAGTATGTAAGAAATGTTAAGTCCTTTGTACTGGAAACTTGCATTCTCCCAGTAAGGTAATATATTGTACTACGTTGCAAGCCCCTGGAGCAATTTTTTGATTAGTGCTTTTGTGAACAAGAAACAATTAACAAGTGGCTCTATCCCATCTCCCCCTTCCCTCCGTCGCGATATAACCTTGAACGGTTGAAAACGACGTTAAACACCAAATAAAGAAAGAAAGAAAGTTTGGTTGTCCATGTTACAGTAAGGGTATTCACTCTTTCACAAGCCAGACAGATCCACTTCTTTTCAGAATTGGTCTATTAGGCTACATGAAAATTGAAGTTTCTCCGTCAAGTCTGGGATTTTAGAAATGTATAATTTTAGTCTGAGGAGAAATAACAGTATTGATCACTCTTACAATTACAGGTGTCAGATGAAGGTCGCGGAGTGGCAGGGATCTCCAATATGTTGACCTTGACCCGTCTTCACAACTCCGTCTCTGCTTCCTCATCCATGCGCAGGTAACTTGTTCTTGCTCATTTTGTATTTGTCTAGTCAGACTTTTGAGACTTTTTAGCAAGTCCTCTTCTTCTTCTTGGCGTTCGCAGAGGTTACACGATCAGTCCAGCACTGGTGATAAATGTTGTCGTTTTCTCCAACTCCTGTCGACTTGCCATATAGTTTGGTCTGCAAGGGAGTTGGTGACGGCCACACTTCTTTTCGTTCCTCATCTAGTAAGGGGGTCCGCCATACTCGCCATCAAGAGAGGAGGATCTGGTGTCTACATCCAACACCCCAGTGGAGAGTGGCAAGCAGAGGCTATACCAACTGGTCTCCACTGTACCAACTACAGGGCAGAGGTTAAAGCACTGATCCACGCAGCCAATACCATCAGCAGCAAGGTCAATCCCGACACTCAAGGCCTGTCAAGGCCTGACCAGATAACAATCTTCTGCATGAGAACAGGGCATAACAGACTGCAACAACACCCGCACAAAAAATAGTGAACTGTGCCCTCCCCCATGTGCCCCTGTGGAGAAGCAGAACAAGACACAGTCCACGTACTACAGGACTGCAAGAACCTGAAGCCCTTGAGGACAGAGACTTGGCCCAGGCCGACGACCCTCCAAGAGAAGCTGCACGGTCCCGTAAAAACTCTACAAAAGACCACCAGCTTCATACACAGAGCTGGACTGTGAAGGCGAACGACAAGAAGAAGCAGATCACCACCTCTGGTGCCTGTGATTACAAATTCCTTTGAACATGGACAAGAAGTTATGCTTTGATGAATTCTAGGCCAAGTACAATCAAGACCAAATCAAAACTTTACTACATCCACCAGTGACAAGCTAAAAGCTTCATAGAAAAACTAAGACACTCAATGCCTTAAACTCTTCTCAAAATGACCTAGGACCATTCCAAGAAACTTATATATACCAGTAAGCCTGCTGCATACCAAATAATGCACATGCTTACCGTGAATACAACTTGCATGGTAATTCCCTTTCCATCAAAAAGAAAGACTATGTTCCATTTCTGTCAACCACATAATAATCAAACGCTTAAATCACATATTCATTTCCATACAATTCAACAGTGAACACACAGCAACTCCTCAAGCCATGTGGCAGGATGCATAACTCAAAAAGGCGGGAAAAACAAATACTATCAACTAAAATACTAAAACAAATACAAAAACTATATTATCATCTAATTCTTAATAAAATACATCTTTTACAACTACATGTTCATAATACAATACCTATTTCATCATGTCACTTCAGTTTCTTTCAATACATAATTTTCTCCATTATTCATGACCACATGGTTCTTTGCATTCTATGATTATCTTATGTGATATCAAATCCAAATAATCCTTCAAAACTACAGAACCCTGCATGAAATTAACTTGGGAAACAAAGCACACAGACTATAAGAAACAAATCAACACAATATAAAAACTGCTCACCTGAGTTAGGATTAAAATATTTGGAAATCACGAGCATGAAAATCTGGCTCCCTGATGAAAATGTCTGGTACTTCAGGAGAATCAATTATCAGTTGCCAATGAAAAAGTACTTATGAAACCAAAAAGTGCTGCTTAAACATAAAACAGCTAAGCCTAAAAAATCATTAAAATAAACAAATAAAATTCACATGCTTCAAATAATCTGTTATTGCTACAATTCCTTTCTAAATTTACTAAGACACAACATTCATGAGAATTCAAAAACATTGATTCCAGACTTCCTGATAATTAAAGGGAAGTAATCCTGACATTCCATTTGTCAAGAACAAGCCCAGTTCCTTCCCTTACATTACATAGACAAATCAGTAAGCCAAAAAGTACTTTGTCAAATGGGAAAGAATGAATAACTTTGAATACTTTCACAGGTTTACATATTCTTTCCAGAATGGTGAACCTTGCCAGGGACTACAGCACTCGGCGCCAGGCTTTTGGTTCCGTCCTGACAGACTACCCCGTGCACGTGCAGACTCTAGCACGCATGGAGGTATGGTCACTCTCTTCTTTTTCTTTTTCCTTGTGAATGTGTACGCTTCTTCTTCTTCTTCTGCATTCATGGCCTTGGGAGGTCGTTATTGACAGGTTGGACTGTATAACCAGCTTCTACTCCATTATTAAGGACAGCCATACTCTTGATCTAAAATAGGTGCATGCTGGATATTTACATATTTCCCTGACCCACCAAACTCTGACATGAATCATATGGGGTATTTTGCTTGGGTATTTAATCACTTTCCTTCTCAGCAGCATACATGCACAGAGATCAGCTCAGACTTTCAGCAGATGGCATTTATGTTCACTCAGGAGGTTGATGGAGGCCTCACAGGCAGATCACAGTAATTATGTTAACAAGTCGCATAAGGCGAAAATACAACATTTAGTCAAGTAGCTGTCGAACTCACAGAATGAAACTGAACGCTATGCAATTTTTCAGCAAGACAGTATACTCGTAGCATCGTCAGTCCACCGCTCATGGCAAAGGCAGTGAAATTGACAAGAAGAGCGGGGTAGTAGTTGCGCTGAGAAGGATAGCACGCTTTTCTGTACCTCTCTTCGTTTTAACTTTCTGAGCGTGTTTTTAATCCAAACATATCATATCTATATGTTTTTAGAATCAGGAACCGACAAGGAATAAGATAAAAGTGTTTTTAAATTGGTTTCGAAAATTTAATTTTGATCATAATTTTTATATTTTTAATTTTCAGAGCTTGTTTTTAATCCAAATATAACATATTTATATGTTTTTGGAATCAGAAAATGATGGAGAATAAGATGAACGTAAATTTGGATCGTTTTATAAAACAAATATTTTTTTTACAATTTTCAGATTTTTAATGACCAAAGTCATTAATTAATTTTTAAGCCACCAAGCTGAAATGCAATACTGAAGTCCGGGCTTCATCGAAGATTACTTGACCAAAATTTCAACCAATTTGGTTGAAAAATGAGAGCGTGACAGTGCCGCCTCAACTTTCACGAAAAGCCGGATATGACGTCATCAAAGACATTTATCAAAAAAATGAAAAAAACGTATGGGGATATCATACCCAGGACCTCTCATGTCAAATTTCATAAAGATCGGTCCAGTGGTTTACTCTGAATCGCTCTACACACACACACACAGACAGACAGACAGACACACACACATACACCACGACCTTCGTCTCGATTCCCCCCTCTACGTTAAAACATTTAGTCAAAACTTGACTAAATGTAAAAAGCATTAAATTACATATTCTTACGCAACTCACATAGAAAGCATTAACTTCAGTTAAAGTGCTAGGACACTGAACTACGCTTCACCCCAAAGGGGAAGCAACCCCCTAAAAAAGAACGGCCTTGACCTATAACCCAAGCTATACAAGAGTCGAGGTCATACCGTCACGTGACCTATCACGCGTGACTCGACCGCCGCCATGTTGAAACCTCACTCCCACTTCAGTCACCAAGTAGTTCGGACGTTTTTTACACTACGCTGCAGGCTTTTAGCCTACTGTCTTCTGGACAGTGTTTCACCCCGTCTACAGGTCCCTGCTTCTCATGCACAAGTTTGGGTGAGCTCGTTCTAATTGTTTGCTTTTGCTTGCGGTTGTTTCTTTCTCCGTTGTTCGGTCTGGTTGTTGTTTATCAATATCATAACTCAGACTGGTTTTTTGTCAGCAATGGCTGACAAGGAGAAATAGAAACCACAGACTAGTCAGTAGCTGTTGAGGTTTCTCCTATTAAGTTTCGCATAAAGAGAAAGGCAAAGGCACTACCAGTTCTGTTCTTGACCCAGCTTCTCTTACTACTACGTCTGTTAAATAGCCTTGAATGGTTGAAAACGGCGTTAAAGGCATATGTACGCGCTCCCGTGTTTACAAAGTGTAGTTTGTCTATAATCGATGTCAAACGCACCATAAGACCATGTAATGACGATATGTCGCCATGCGCGGACCATATACATGTATTACAGCTTGTTCTAGCCTCTGAAAAAGTGAGGATGTCAACAAAGACGCGGAGGTATTTCCCTTGCGTCAACGCTACCTCTGTTGGCAAATCTAGATAAATAGGACGATCTAGATCAAAATAAAATTCTAATATCTCAACATTTAAGAGGTCCTAGACCACAATATCTTGCAGGGAACTTAATTTAGCATGTCTCCAGCTATGGGTAAAGCAATTAGCGTGTATAGTCATCGAGTTACATATGGCTTTAAACACTATATAAAGAAGAAAGAAAGAATGTCTGTTAAATTTCGGACCCTATGAGTCCAATCATGCCGGTGCTGAAGCAGGTTAAATTTAGGTTACTTCAGCCAAGGCAAACGCAGTGGGAAAGAATACTTGTGTTAAGGATGGTTTTTCTTCCCTTTTTTGAGATGTTTTCGACCCAAATGTATAACATGTTGCCATTCGTCGAGTTTGCGCTCGCTCCCGGCGGGAGTGGGCGACGCGGCTTGTTGTCACGCATCGAGGTTCCGCCTTCATGCACAGTCACTTCGGCTGACGCGCACGCAGAGGAGTGTGTTTACTTCATACGAGGAGCTTTCACGCTCTACAGGTTAGTCAAGTTCACCGGTAGCCAGGTTCTCTGGTGAAAGTGTTCAAGTTGGGCCGGAACTAGTAGCCCCCCCGCCGCGGCTGGGGGGTGAAAGTTTGACTTTCCCGGAGGCTATCGCTCTTTTTAAGAGGCGGAACTCACGGGGGGTCAACACCGGACAACAAGTTGGGCCGGAACTAGTAGCTCCCCCGCCGAGGCTGGGGAGTGAAAGTTCGACTCTCCCGGAGGCTATCGCTCTTTTTAAGAGGCGGAACTCACGGGGGGTCGACACCGGACAACGAGACAGATGTACTCACGGGCAGACTGGCATGTCTCCGGTGAATGTATACAAGTCTCAACTTCCTCCCTCTGGGCAGGAAGCTGCTTTCGGGCAGGCTTTGCACGGTTCTTCCGTTTTGCAATCAGCCTCGCCTGTGGTGGATCGTTTTAGTGACGCAGCTAGTCACAGTGACTTTCACGGTCCAGCCTTAGCAGATTCGGAGTTCGACGATTCTCACTCAGTTTCTGAGGAGGAAGTTGATGTCAAGTTGTCACTCAGACTTAAACCAGCTATGGTTACTGCAGCTCAGGTGTCTGCCAAGTACTTCGCTGAAGGGGTGACAGCTACGACAAGCTCTGCGGCACCACCACCAGTGGTGGGTGATTTCCGCCCTGCTTTAACGGAAGTTCAGGGATATCGTTTTAGCGAGTCTCCTTCTGTTGCTTACGAACTTTCCAGGGTGCTGGCTAGAACTTCGGGTTCTGAGAATAGCTTGCCTGTGGATACTGTGCCTTTACTGGCTGCACACGGTCAGGCTACTGATGCTGCTCAGCCATGGCTTGCCTCAGACCAGTTACGGAAGTCGAGCACTTCGTTTCATTCACGCAGGTTTGCTCTCTCCCGTCGTCATCACAGTCTTATTGAGACTTACGCTTTGCCGAGTGCACCGCTTCCGGTCACTCCGGAGTCGGCTAATCTCAGAGAGGATGTCTATCGTTTGGACAAAACTTGTGCTTACTCTGAAGGCGCATTACTTGGTTTGGATGAGACGGGAAGATACTCGTTGGAACTTGCGTCTCTTTCAGAGACACTTCTTCGATCTCTTTCGCGGTCGATCGCGGTGTCGTTGGATCCTTTCGAATTTCGAAACGACGCTAGCGTGAAAGACGTCCCCATACTCCTGGCCTCTTTGGCTAAGGTTTCAGCCGAACAAATGTCAGTCGTGGCACGGTTGTACGCACATGCGGTTTACACACGCAGGGACGCTTTCTTGTCTGGCTCTAGAATTTGAACTTGGGGAAGTTTTCTCATATGATTCTCCTTTTCCACCACTTCCTTTGTGGGCAGCGATGCGGCGTTACTTTCGCTTGCGTCACCCGCGCAAGTAACGCTTCACTCGCTGAGCGATATCCGTAGGCCTAGGTTACACCAAGCCTAAGAACTTAGTTTATTCTTTTCTTCGTACTACGGAACCGCTTCCGGTTGCACCGGACTTGTCGATCATACATCTTAATGTTCATAGCAAGGAGAAACTGTCTGTTTTCAAGAACAATGATCTCCTGGCTGTGGAAGATTGTGGCCGCTCTTCTTTCTATTATCCGCGTCTTGGTACAAGACTTTGATTCGTTCTTTCCCTTGTGCGGTTTCGTACTCACGGGATGCCTTTGTGTTCTGCCGGGACACATATACAAAGGGTTTGGCTTTGCTGTTCGTCTGGGAAAAGGCCTCGGCCGACAGTATTGTTCTGTCGGTGAGACTTAAATCTCTTCCTTGCTCGAGGGTTTTCTTTGCGAATCCTCTTCTTTGCACGCGGACTCTTCTCTAACAGAGAGAATCTCACAGCAAAAGGAAAAGCCCACGGCAGGCCTCGGCTTCTCTTATCAGAGAAAAGCGCTAAGCTGGCCGTTCTCAGCTTTGGTTTTTTATCTTCTTGTTGGCATGGCACGTTGCCAAATACCCACCACTTTATCTCCTCGAGGCGATTTAGCGGTAGGGTTCAGTGGGCAAACAATAGCACGCTTTCATGCATACTCTTGGCACTTGTCAACTGGAGTCTTAGCGTTCGGCTCCACTCTTCTCTCTGCCTCTGTGTTTTCCCACAGCGGCTGGAGGGGCGATTAGAACTCCTACTTTGAGGGAGGCACTGGGGCCCTTCCTGTTGGGTCACTTATATAGATCGTGCCTATGTTTACTTCCACCTTTGGATATACAAAATAGATCGGAAGTGGCTGCTTTTTATTTAATTCAGATCTTCAGGGCTCTGGTTTCGTTTTCTAAGCAATCAAATGAAGAGCTGGAACATGTTAGTGTCTTTTCTTGACTGGTTCACAGACACAACCAATCTTTGGATTCTCACACCACTGCTCATGCAGGGCGTTCCCGTTGGTTCTCTCTCCACCAGCGAAGCAGTTCTGTCTCTTGTGGATTTCTTTCCCCTTGTCAGGGGAGAACATGTGTTGATTCAATCAGACAACACCACAGTGGTCTTTTATCTCAATAAGCAGGGGGTGGCATCTCGCTCCTTATCACTGCCACAGCGAGCATGCAAGGTTTTGATGTGGTTTTTACCACCACGAGATTTTATTAGCAGTGAAGTACCTTTCTGAGAGGCTCTATGTATTGGCAGACTCTAGTCAGTCGGCCAAGAATGTCCACTCGGATTGGACTCTATCTCACTACGCGCTTCTACTCCTTCTGGTGAATTTGGAGAAGCCGCTAATAGAAGTTTTGCCTCTCGGTACTTTCACCTTCTGCTAAATGTTCGTCTCCCTGTTCCTGGATAATACTCTCGATTTTACTTTGAGCGGCCTGTTGGTCGCACATTATGGGCCCATTCAATCTTGGTTGCTAGTCCTTTAGGCTGGCAAGAGGGCGCCGTTTTTTACACTCGAGCCACACGGGTGTCTACTGTACGGGAATCATTGAGACGCTCAGGGGCTTCTGCCCCAACTCTGGATTTGGTCTAGAGATTCCATAGGGGTTCAGTGTCTTCGTTTTGTGTCACTTTGACTGGCTTGGAACTATGGCGTATATTAACGGAAAGAACTCCACTTCTCTCCGTTCAATGCGGGTGGCGAACCACCTATCCTGGCTTTCCGATTTTTCTCTCACGTCTCTGAATTAAGACTTTATGTGATTTCAGTTGCACTGACACAGCTAGGTCGCAAAATATTTTCACTTGGGTTCTTTGTAGCCAGCGTGTTTAAAGGGAACCTCCCTTTGGTTAGCTGAAAGCAAATCTCCAGTCCCGACTTGGGACTTGCTCCTAGTTTTGGAGTTTTTGAGTTCGGATTGTTTAATCCTTGACAAAATTAGCCTCTTCTAGAGGCAATGATTTAGTGAAGTCAACCTTAGCTAAATGGACTGCCACATTGATTAGGCATGCCTACAGTGGTGGCAAGGAAAAAAGGGGGGGGGGGGGGCAGTCAGTCCTCCCTTTTCAGGCAGCACGGGCTCAAGAGGTCAGAGTGTAGGCCTCTTCTTTACCTGTTCTCAAGTCTGAGAGACTTACATAAGTCATGAATGCGGCTCATTGAACGTTCAAGGACGTAGTCATGAGTTTCTATCGGCGGGGTATTTTAAGTACCCGCTATTTTAGCACACATCTACTAGACATCTTCTGCAGAAGATGTCTTTTTATGTTTTCCTGGGGACGTATCTGGTGCTCGGCAGAACAGAAATTTCGGTTTGCCAGCTATTGTAGCTACAGGCCAGATACTTGCAAGATGTTAACTGTGAGTTCATTTGCCCACCACCTAAATTAGCAATCTGCTTTCTATGTGAGTTGCGTAAGAATATGTAATTTAATATAAAATTTCAAAAATAAATTTTGATTTAATTAATATACTTACCAACTCACATATTGAATTCCCTCCCAGCCTGCCCCGCAAATTTTTTAAAGGGGTATATGTTTTAATACGGGATGAGTTTCACCGGTATACATCCTGCGCAGGCGCAGTACACCGGTAGTCTAAGGACCATGCCTTATATGGCATACGGTTTTTGTTTCAGAGTTATTTCCCCATGTTGCCATGTAAGAGTGCTTCCATGTCTTATCACAAAACGAAGTTATTGCTTAGGGTTTCCCTAAAAATGAACGGATCATTTCAGTGGGAGTGAGGTTTCAACATGGCGGCGGTCGAGTCACGCGTGATAGGTCACGTGACGGTATGACCTCGACTCTTGTATAGCTTGGGTTATAGGTCAAGGCCGTTCTTTTTTAGGGGGTTGCTTCCCCTTTGGGGTGAAGCGTAGTTCAGTGTCCTAGCACTTTAACTGAAGTTAATGCTTTCTATGTGAGTTGGTAAGTATATTAATTAAATCAAAATTTATTTTTGAAATTTTATATTTAGAGTGTAGGTTGGATCTGGTGTGATATGCCAGAGGATTACAGGTTGAAAAGGGATGATTTTTTGTTAATCATATCCCGCCATGAAATAACAGGTATGATTATGTGAGCACTTATCTATCATAACTTGTTGTGCTCCTTTGTAAGCATGTTGTTGTATTATCATATGTTTTTTAAATAAAATGTTGTTTAAACCAAGAGGGTTGATGTTGTTCTCTCTCCCTGCAGGTTGAAGCCCGCGGAGCCACTTTGCTGGTCCTGGAAGTGGCGCGTCTCTTGGGGAGGGAAGAGACCGGCATCGCCACGGAGACAGAAACACAGCTGATGAGGCTGCTAGTGCCTGTCATGAAACTCTACACAGGCAAACAGGTGACTTAATTCTGTCTTTCTCACTCTCTCTCTCACTGTCACAGACGGTCTCCTGTCCACCCAGCCGACCTTCCCCTTGACCCTGCTTGTGACCTCGATGTTTGATGCCCTCGCAAGGGGCACGGTACTCTGTAAGCACCCAAAACCTCAAAGAGATAACTGGCGGAAACCTTCCTATTACTACCGCTGATGGGGTCTATGTCGACCAAAAGAGTGGGATGCCCTGTAGGTGGATTTCCTGTAGGTGGATTCCCTGTATACAGGGAATACCACAGGGTGTAGTTCCTATAGCGTTTTGCTGATATCGCTGAAAGTCACGTGATGCTTAGCGACATCGGTAGAATTTGATGTTTTTCTATCTTTTTTGATATTTCTTAGAAATTCGAGTATGGTTTGCAAGTTTTATTGAAAAACTCCACCCTGTGGGATTCCCTGTATACAGGGAATCCCCCTACAGGAACTCCACCTACAGGGAATCCCACTCTTTTGGTTGACATAGACCCCATCAGCATTACTACCTTAGTATGTTTTATGTTGAAAAGTATATTTAGAGAAAAACAAAACTCAACACTGTTGTTACTGAACTGTGCCTTGCCTGACTGGGGCACTCAGGACGGATTAAAACGGATCAAGTCACCGTCACTGTGTCAACCAAGAGAGCCTTTTGGCTCCGCCCCCTTTGACTGACTAAATGTCATGGTCTGGACAGCCGTGACACATACACATGATAATAATAATAATGCATAATATTTCTATAGCGCATGTATCCAGGGTTTAACCCTGCTCAAAGCGCTGTACAATCAAAATACTACGACAACACAACATTATTTAACATGCAATCACACACATATCAATGAATAACACACGGCTCTATAAAACATCACAAACGCATGCACGGGCACACACACGCACTACATAAAACAAATTGCACAATAATACATTATCACAAACATACGCACTCACGCAGTCAAAAAACACATACGTGAAAAACTAAGCACACACACACACAGAGACACATACACACAGAGACACACACACACACACACTTGGTTATAATACCAGGTGCTATTTAGTTAACTTACGTTTATTCTCCTCTTCCACACCTTTGTGTACTGTGTACATAGAACAGCAATGTCAGATGCCATCCACATACACTTCTTTATTTTCTTTGTGTGTTAGCTCATTGTTGGCAGAGATTTACAGGGCGTATTTTTAAATGCAGTTAGAAGTTTGGACTATTTCAGCTTGAAGATGTTATACCATTTATCCCCGAGTACGCTAGTACAAGGGCTCAGCAGACTTTAATTGTGTGTCTGTCTGTCTGTCTGTCTGTCTGTCTTTCTCCACTTAACAGCTTATTATGTCGCGACACCACTCTCACATTTTTACACATATACACACAACTTCCATCCTCATACCGCACCATCTAAAACTTCACCCTGATAGTAACATTTCCAACATTTATTGAGCTGGTATATACACATGTGTATCCACACGTCCACAAACTCCCCTGACTGGGGTTCAAAATTCCACTTGCAACAAGCTTGCTGCTGTACATTCCTCTTTAAGTAAAAAAACAACCTGACCAGGGTAAAAATGTCTATCCATGTACACCCAAACATTTAGCTGTTCTGAATCACTATTCCTCAGCCACAATTACATACGTTCAAAACAAACATATTGTTGTTCAATCAGGTTAATACTTTTTGGCATAATCGGGCGCAGAGTGGGGAGATAGACATAACCACAGGCAGCAATTATCCACTTTTTTAAACACAAAATTTAGAAATGCACCCCCTCCGCTTCTCTGTATCCAATTGCCCTCATCTGTACCAGCGAATCAGCAGGCCCCTGGCTGACGTCTCAGCTCTGTTTTGCCCATTACGTACTATACTTGCAGAAGTAATCTGGTGGAGTCCACCAACCAAATCACTCTGTTTAGCACGCCAACCCCTGGCTCTCACAGGGTGAGAAAGACTAGCAATGGATACAGGTCGGTAATGGTGCAGCCACAGGACCCTCCTCCACTGAACCAGGCCACAACAACATGGCCTTTTGTAAGGGCTCAATCCTGGGAGGATCCTGCAGATATCGTTAAAGTTACTGAATAGTGTGTGCTTCCAAGCAGAATTACTTTCGCCTGTGGCCATGTCTATCTTATGCCAACAAATTGCTAGCAATTTACCCCACATCTGCCCGCCCTAATTATACCTATGAGCTGTCTCTCTAAGTTCGCAACAAAGAGTGTGTTGCCCCACTCGCTGAGGTGTACACCATCTGCGGCGAGGCACCGGCTGTCGTTGCTTATGTTACAGCAACTGCTAGATTAACTTAAAATGAAAAGTTATTCTATTATACGCCTAACTTACCCCCTCCCCCCCCCCCCCCCCCCCCTTCAGATGAACACTTGTTATTGTTGCGAATTGATTTTAACAACTTGCCCAATTTACGAAACCTGTGAAAATCCGCCATCTTGTGTCACTGGGTTCCCTAAGTTATTCCCTTATGTATACCCGTACGGCTTGTGATTTCCACCTTCCCAATATCTTTATCTCTTCCATTGTCCTACCGCTTATGACAGCTGTAGTTGCAGCTCCAATACGGAACGAAGGAGAAGAAAATCGGTTTACCTGCCAGCCCAGGGTGGCCGCACCCTTTTTCAAAACTGCCTGAAATTGGTACCTTGTTAAAGGAGCGCCACTGAAATGCTTAAACAGAAGACCTGGTCCGGCTGGTCTCGCACTTATGTAGGCTCTCATGCACCGAACTGGGCACACCTGGCGATGACTACCTACTGTCTTCAAATGTATCACTGAACCTATCTGATGATGTGTTGGTAGCCTCCCCTTTCTTGCGACAACTGACTTCTCCATGGGAGGAGCTACCACAGCTTGAACAGGCGTGTCTGTATGAGCAGTTGTCGCGAGTGCATCCCCTTTTTCTGTTGAAATAATGGCACGCGCCCCCACCTCTTTTGGCACTGTCCCCCCCTTGGGCCGACTGAGCTGGAGGTGACCTAACAAGGGATGAGGTCACACTTGGTGGCTTACAGAACAGCTGCAACCACAGCTGGTTGTCGATGTTTCCCCACGGGCGCGTTGGGTCTGCTTCCTTTACTGTGCGGAATTGCTGGTCATAGAGCAACCAGCCATTGCCCGGGAAATCCCGGGCCGCGCCTCTGATTAATTCCGCATAAGCCAGCATGTCCTGCAAACATTCAGGGTGGACCACCAGGTATACCGACATGTAAATGTGGAACGCACTGGTCCACTGCGCCAAGGACATTTCTCCTTTTCCCCTCTTTTCTTCCTTTGGGACCAGGCGCCCCTGGTCGTCCAAGACATAGGCCACTGTCTGCCTGTCCTCTTGCCTGTCCATAAAGGATTTGGCAAGGAGAATTGCCAGGTCGATGGATTTCCCCTCCACAATCTTTCTTCTGACATCATGTGCCACTGTTATAGAGAGGTGGTCCATTCTATGACCCCTGTGTCCTCCCGCCCCTTTCTCGAAAGCGTCTTCCAAAAATCTCAGCCTCTCACGTAATTCCCGTATACTTGGATCGGTTCCGCTCGTGGGCGCTGAAGTGCGGGCATCCGACGATGTTGTCGCATCCTGTCTGGTCTCTCGCCCATCATCCCACCAGTCTCGCTGGCTCGGGCCAGGCTGCCCATGGCCACCGTCTCGCTGGCTCGGTCCCGGCTGCCCATGGTCCCCGTCTCGCTGGCTCGGTCCTGGCTGCCCATGCCCACTCGGCCCTGGTTGCTGCTGCACTGGGCTGCGTGACCTCAGGCTGGCTGGTCGCCTGCCAGCCCCCCGGCGTTGAGGTCGTCCTCTCCCACACATCTGTAACACTCAGACTATAACTAGTTGAATTACCGTGTTAGAACCCAGTGTTGTTCTTCCTTCTGCCGTTTCTGTGGCGGCAAGGTACAGCCTGATGTGACCACAGCTTTAGGCCCCAATTATTTAAGGTTCTTGCCCAAGTATTTTTTAGTAGAACTTGTCCCCCCTAAATTCGACAATTAAAAACATGTCTGCGTTTGATATTAAACTTTTCAAACTTATTGTGATTGCTATTCCTTCATTATTAGTAATCACTGTCAAGTTCTGTCCTCGAATTCCTTAGTTCCCATTGAAAACAGTACAGCACTACATGGGAGGTAACTTGTGACCCCCTATGAAGAGTACTCTGTTATCCGGTAGTTACCTCCCTTCCTTTAATTTACCCTTACATCCATGAAAAACGAAACCGTCATGTTTTCCAAATTGTCGTGCTGTACCAAAATTGACTGCGCTGTCAATCTCCTATCCCTGTAAACGTGACCAGGCAAATTACAACATGCCCCCCGGCCTTTACTAGCACCAACTTCCCCCCTTTTCTGCGACTATTATGAGTGGCTGCTGACTCGGTCACTTCGACAGTGTGCGTAAGACGATCAGCTCCCGGCATGTATCACCCCTTTCCAATATGCTGACCGAATTTTGCTACAAAATACACGAGCTACAAGGCGACTGCTGAGAAAGTTGTGGTATCCTAGAGATAGGATTCCCCATGAAGAAGTGTCAGTCAAAAGTATTGCCTACCGTGAACACTCACCACACCCCAGCAAAAAGTAGGTCACGGTGTCGTGGCCGCCGGTTCCGCGGTTTTCCTTTGTCTTTCCCTCGACTCCGATGTGACTCGTCAGACACTACCAAAACTTCGTTCTCCTCGTCGAATCGATGTAAAAAGTGAATTGCTTTTAAATTGAAACTGCTATGCTACTGTTGTAGGTCGAGCAAAACCAAGGTGACTAGTATAGCTAGACAAATTGAAGAAAACTGGAGCTAGAAATTGCGCCACAATTTCGGTGCTGGTCTAACATCCAGGGTGTTTTGTCTCCCGACCAAGCTGTTTGAGAATAACCCAAAATGCTGACACAGTAGCCTGCTGAATAGGAATAAAACCAATTCAGCATACAGGAGTACGTCGTTCGCCCGACATAACAACATTTAAGATTGAGGCTTAAATGTCTATGTTGGGAAACTAACAGCAGACTTTAATTGTGTGTCTGTCTGTCTGTCTGTCTGTCTGTCTGTCTGGACTTAACAGCTTATTGCTGGGAAACTACTGGGCGCAGTTCGTTCAAAAGTTGATACACTAACTTGATAATAGGTCCGATTGATCGTATTAAAACTTCATAATGTTACCTGGGACCTAAATGCGAAATAAACCACAAAAAAACCGACTTGGCGGTGGGAGGAATTCGCGGAGCCACAGCCAGCCAGGCAGTCTGATAGAACAGCCGAACTCGTCACACATTGACGAGAAATATAGCGTCATAAAAAGATTACGTCACGGTCAAAAGTCTTTGACGTCTTTTTCTCTCGCGCGGTGTGTGTGTGTGTTCATTTTGTGCACATGTGTTAGTGTTACTGTTTGTGTGTGTGTGTGTGTGTGTGTGTGTGTGTGTGTGTGTGTGTGTGTGTGTGTGTGTGTTTGTGTGTGTGTGTGTGAGTGTGTGAGTGTGTGTGTGTGTGTGAGTGTGTGTGTGTCACTGTGTGTGTGTGTGAGTGTGTGTGTGTACTCGTATGTGTATGTGTGTGTGTGTGTGTGTGTGTGTGTGTGTGTGTGTGTGTGTGTGTGTGTGTGTGTGTGTGTTTGTGTGTGTGTGTGTGTGTGTAAGAAAGAGAGAGAGAGGGAGAGGGAGTGAGGGAGAGAGAGTGTGTATGTGTGTGTATGTGTGGGTGCATTTTCACTGTGATCAAATAAAAGAGAAAGGCCAGTCACCACGCACATCCTCGGCTCGCATGCAATGTATTTATATAGCAAAGGGAATGCCTGTAATTCACACAGATCAATCACTTGGTCTTAAACGTGCACAAGACAAAAACGTTCATACTGGGGGAGCGAGCCAGTCTGAAGAGTACTCGGGTCCAGCGCGAGCGTTTTTTATTATTTCAGTGTTGAGAATCAGCCGGCTTAGGGAACTGATGTTAAGTGCATGTACGTCTTCTACTGTAAGATAAATTTTAGCTAGATTGATTTCACGTGCACAAAATGCTCTGAGCGTCCATACAAGTTATAAGTATCATTGCAGATATAAACAGCAGGAATAATTTTCTGTTATAAGTATTTTACTGTGGTATTTTGAACAGGCGATTGCCCTTGCATCAGAGGGACTGGAGTGTTTTGGAGGACAGGGCTACATTGAGGACACTGGCTTGCCGTCCATTTTGAGAGATGCTCAGGTAGGATTGACTTATTGTTTTGTACATCCCCCAAACAAATTTTTAAAAAGTCAGATTTTTAAAAAGATGGAGTCTTAATAAAAAATGGGGGTAAATTTACAGATATTATGAACAGAACATCTGAAAGATCCGGGTCTTAACTCTTACCAGTTCATTGTATTTCATGCTGAAAACAATTAAATAAGGGGATGACCAAAAAATCTTAAGTTTTATTTTCATTTCTTCAGGTAATTATCACTTGTTGTATATCGAATTGATCGAAGCTCTTGAAATGTTCTTGCATATATGCATTGACAACGATCTCACATGCTAGGGGTCGAAAACACACTCAGACCTGCCCTTTTAAGGGAGGTAACCAGTTTACTGACACCACCACGTCTCACCCACTAGGGGAGGGGTTATGGCCTGAGCCAAACCGGTTCACGGGTTTCGACCCTCCTGGATTTTCTTTCTCGCCTATGCAGCAGGGGTGGGGGGGGGGGGGGTACGGGCGGTCTTTCTAGGCTACGTCACATACCCCCTCATTCCCGCCTTTTCGGCAGGGGGCTGCTACAGCTACCCACCCCTTTCGCCCACGCGGCCGGATAGGGGTGAAGCTGAGCGACTGCCTATGCAGCAAGGGGCGTACGTGCATCCTTTCCAGGCTACGTCACATACCCCCTCACTTTCGGACGGAGGCTGCTACAGCTACCCACCCCCTTCCGCCCACGCGGCAGGATGGGGGTGAAACTGGGCTACCACCAACGCACCAAGGAGGGGATGCAGGTTCGCTTTCAGCGACTTCGCTGGAAGCTGCTTCAGGTCACATTGTTCATTCACAGGGGCTCAGCTATTGTCTACCATCAGCTCCCCCGCCGAGCTCTGACCTTTGGCAGGACACCTCCTCCGCGCTAGGGGACACAGACTCCTATGCGGAGGAAGCATGATAACCACTTCTTTCTTCCCGCTGGCTTTGGGCAAGCCATGGAAGCAGCGGCAGAGGTATTGTCTAGATATTTTCCGGAAGGGTGATCTCTATGGACGGCCAGACTCTGAAACCTTCCAAGAGTCTCCGTCAGTCGCCTACCATATGGCACAGCTACAGGCTAGGCCCGCACCTTCATGTAGCGACCTTCAGCCAAAAGCTTTTCCACTTCTTCACGCACACGGCCAGGCGCCTTCGTCAGCCAGCCCTTGGCTAGCTTCAGACGTACAGGCCGCCCTCTTCACACTGTTAGTGCAGAAGAAGCTGACGCTTTCTAAGACGTCACGCAACATGATCAACACCTTTTATCTGCCAAGGACGACACTTCCGATCCCTCCAGAACTTGTCACCCTACTCCCCAAGCCGTTCAACCAGAATGCAGAGGTTTCTTTTGACGTCTCTTCTCTCTGCTCCTTGGAGGAAATCGGTCGTGCTTTGCTGGAGTTGTTATCTCTGTCAGAGACTCTTCTTCATTCACTCACCAGAGCATTAACTGCTTCACTGGATCCTTTCCAATTCTGTGATGACTCTTCTGAGAATGACGTGGCCACACTGTTTTCCGCAATGGCCAAAATCAACTCGAAACAAATGAAACTTTCGGCTAAGCTTGATGCGCACGCCATTTTTAACAGAATAGACCTGCTACTTTCACAGGCCAACTTCTTTTAACAGTCTACTGTCGATTCTCTCAGATTGTGGGGGTTCTAGCATCCATACTCAGACAAATGGAGTCTGTGGCCACGCTTGTACCGCTAGGGAGGGTCCACAAGAGGCCTTTTCAGGCAGCCCTCAAGTCCCTATGGGACCCCATCACACAGGATTGGTACATGCTAACATTCCTCTTTTACAAGAAGTCCCTATAGCGCTGCCCCCACCAGACTTACATCTTTTTACAGACGCATCTTTGTCCGGCTGGGGAGCACACATGGACAATCACAGTCTCAGGGCTTTGGACGCAGCCCCAGCTTCTATGGAATATCAACCGCCTAGAACTGGAGGCAGTTGCACTCAGCCTGGAAGTCTTCCTCAAACTAGTCAGAGGTAAGCACATTCTACTTCACACGGACAACGCGACTGTGGCTGCCTATATCAACAAGCAGGGAGGAGCACGCTCCCCCTCCTTGTCAGACAGGGCATGCGAGATTCTGACGTGGTGTCAGCTTCACCAGGTCACCATCTCAGCAAAGTATCTGCCCGGCAGACTCAATACTCTGGCAGACTCCCTGAGCCGGTCCTCACAAGTCCTGCACACAGAATGGACAATAACGCACAAAGCGCTTCAGCGTCTGTGGGTCCAGGCAGAGAAGCCCATGATAGACCTCTTTGCAACCAGATATTCAAAGAGGCTTCCCATCTTCGTGTCCTTCTTTCCAGGATCCAGAGGCATGGCAAATCAACGCTCTGGAGATCCTGTGGACGGGTCTTCACGCCTATGCATTCCCTCCCTTTCCTCTACTCAACAGCTAGTACTGAGGAAAGCCGCCTGCTCTTCTTCTGGTTGCTCCCATGTGGCCAGCGCAGCCCTGGTACCCAGACCTCCTGCGTCTGGCCCAAGGCCCCCCCATACCTCTAAACCTTGTGAAAGGAGACCTGGTCCAACCCAGGGCAGGAATCCCACACGACGCCCCCCAGTACCTCCTCCTTCACGGATGGAGGTTGTAAGGTCGGCCCTACATCGCTCAGGCGCATCCAACCGTACGCTCGACCTGGTACAAAAGGCTCACAGGGCTTCCATCTCATCTGTTAACGCCTCTCATTGGTCAGCGTGGTCAAAGTGGTGCGAAAAGAACCGAGTTAACTTGATCTCACCTCGCTCGATTCATGTAGCGAACAACCTTGTAGGAAACTGGCACACACGTGAGCACGATGGGCATGATCGGTAACCAAGGCCGTAAGCAGCAGCAAGTAACATCTTTTTAGTTGGTTATAGCTCCCTTAAAAGGGCAGGTCTGAGTGTGTATTCGACCCCTAGCATGTGAGATCGTTGTCAATGCATATATGTGAGTTGGGTAAGTACATGTATATTAATCAAATAAAAATTTCTTACTGAAAATTTCGATTTTCAGTAATTAACCCTGCTATAACACAACGATCTGCTGATAACGATGTTGGTGTCAAGCCAGTACAAGTTTGAACTTTTTCCAGTTGAGCGATACAGATGCATTCACCACCAGACTGAAGTCTCATTTGTTACAGTTTAGATCTAAAGCTGATCTAACAGTTATACTGCTTATAAATTGAGTACTTCAGCGGTTGGCCCTAGATCTAAGTTCACACAGCTACTCGATCTGAAAAGAGCACAGAGCAAACACAAAATGAGTGTTTATGTTCTGACAAATTCTTTATAAAGTTAAGACAGAAATGCTGAATGCTTACAGTATAATTTGTTTCGATACTCGGTACCACTGGATCGTGTGCACCTAGAGTCAAGCACAGACTGTGACACAGTGATTCCACGAAAGCCGCCATCATGATGTAAACAAACCATGCTCGACTGTGACAACCACCGATTTAATGAAAATGACATCTTAAACCATGATGAAATAAACATATTTTATCGCTATGATTAAAAAAGAAACTGTTGCAATGCTCTGTTAATTATAATACACTCAAAGCCTTGGATTACTGCTGGAGTGAAAGGAATTGGGAGCGAGTGCTTCCAAGCTAAAAATAGAAACGGGAACACTTGCTGTCTCGAAGCAGTGGGTATTTGCTGCCAATTTTCTTTGTTGCTCAAGTCTTCAGTGCCACTATTTGCTCAGAACTAGAAACATGATCATCATCTGAGTACAGCCAATCAACTTCAGGCTCAAATGAACTAGCTGTGCTGTAATATCAGCTTGCGAAGCTTCCTGACTGTCAATCACGATAGTTTGCAACAATAGCGAACAGATCACAGGCGTACCAAAATATATATCAGGAAAACCATGGTCATAGTAAGCAAAGTATTGATCGTTTTAAAATTCTGTCAACATGCAACGATAATTTAATCAATAAACTGTTTGTGTTGTTATTTTGAGTGCTTAAGAGGGCTTGTCCTTAGAATAAAGTAAATGTGAATTTCCGTAGTGTCAGTCATCCGAAGCTATCTTCGGATGGTCAAGGGAGTGAACTGGTAAGAGTTAAAAAGGGGGTCTTAAAAATGGGTTAAATTCCACTGTAGTGTTGTCCCGCTGGTTTTTGTCAGTGTTTCTTCATGCCAATTAACTTTCTGTGCCTCGTGTATAGTGGTTTGCAACCTCAAAGTAGCAATTCTTGCACAAATACAAAAACAAATCATGGAAATGTGAGGTGTAGTGGGAAAACTTTCGTTTATTGGTCTCAAATTTGTGCAAAACAAGAAGTCTGATCATAAGACATAACTCTGCCCAAATCCTAATGATATTTCGCAGAATGTGTTTGGAATCTTTTCACAGGAAAATGATACATTGCCAAGGTTTAAATGCAGGTGTTGACAATCTGGGAAGGCACAACCAACATTCTGTCCCTGGACGTTCTGCGCGCCCTTGTCAAGTCCCAGGGCAGCGTCCTTCGAGCTTTCAATGATGATGTCAACAGTCGTCTGGAATCCGCTGCGGGCCATGCTGACCTTGATGAGGCTGCCAGCAAGGTCAGGAGAGGGGCTGAAAGCATTCTGGGATTTGCTGCCAAGAACCAGTCGCAGCTTGAAATTGCCGCCAGGGATTTTGCTTTCAGCATTGCACGAGTTGCCATAGGTAGGTTTGTTTACTGTAAAGTTTGTTGTTGTGGTTATTTTCTTGTCTTTTGCTGTGTAAATCTGCTAAGATTTATAGGTAAACTTTCAGCAAATTTTTCCGAGGGTATGGGTGAGGTAACATTTTACCTGAGTTAAATGAGTTGATTAATTTGTAAGCCTCCATGCTAAAATGCAATACCAAAGTCCGGCCTTTGTCGAAGATTGCTTGGCCAAATTTTCAATCAATTTCATTGAAAAATGAGGGTGTGACAGTGCCGCCTCAACTTTTACAAAAAGACGGATATGACATGATCAAAGACATGTATCGAAAAAATGGAAAAAACGTCTGGGGATATCATTCCCAGGAACTCTCATGTACAATTTCATAAAGATCGGTCTAGTAGTTTACTCTAAATCGCTCTACACACACACACAGACACGCATACACCACGACCCTCGTCTCGATTCCCCCTCTATGTTAAAACATTTAGTCAAAACTTGACTATATGTAAAAAGAGAACAATCCTGGGAATTCAAAAAATGATCCAGGCTTTCTGATGATTAAAGGGAAGTAATCATGATATTCCATTTGTCAAGAACAAGCACAGTTCCTTCCCTTACACTAAATAAGGCAATTTAGTTCGGACAAATCGGTAACCAAAAGTACTTTGTAAAATGGGAAAGAATGAATAAGAATGAATACTTTCACAAGTTTACAGCTGTTACATGTATTGTGTGAGTGTTGGTGTGTGCTGGCACCTGTTTTGGGGCATGTTGTTTTGTTTTTGCTGTTTAACCCCTTCACTGCCACAGTATAACAGCATTTTGGCATTGCTGTGTGCCAGGGCAAAATTTCGCTTTCTTCGGTAGGTTCACTAATCTGTTCACTGCTCAATCATTTATAATAATAATAATAATAAATGAGCATTTAGATAGCGCAACATCATAACTTTACAATTATGCTCTTTGCGCTTGACACATTTATTGAGATATCTCTTAGATCTTTGGCATGTGTTTTGCTTATACCCTTGGCTATTATAGGATGACATGATCATTGGACTTTGTTTGTGATTGTTATTGTAAAAATTGATATACAGTGGAGTCTGGGTACAACGAATCTCAAGGGAGATACATTTTAGTTCGTTATATCAGTAATTCGCTGTAGAGTTTTCAACCCTAAATGGCCTTAAGACAAGTTTTCCCACTCACCTTCAAATGATCGTCCCATCGATCTTTCCTTGGAGAGTACAATCTCTGCATGTTTTCAACAGCTTCATAATATAATCCATAGAGGCATAGTTCAAATGTTCACTTTACTGTCACAATTTTAGAAGTAAAATTTAAAAAGTCGTGTAAAAGCATGTACATATGTACATTCTGATCAATCTCCGATTTCATGGTGTCCACCAGTTCTGGTGCATGTACTACCCTGGCCAAGTTTCCTCTCAAGACATCAAAGATTAAACTCCCCATAGCTTAAACTCGGTCACTGACCCGGGAGTGACCCGGGTGCAGGAAGTGTTTCCTCTCTCATAAAGGGGAACCACCTCTCATAGCTAAAACTGGGTCAATGACCCCTGGGAAGAAGGTCACAGTGTCTATAAACAAGGCCACCCAGCTATCACAATGGACCTGCCTTTGATCTCGCCTCACACGCAGATCATTGTAGCCTTGTGACTTTTTAGAGCACAGTCATAGCTTAGCAGCTGATTGGAATAGTGAAAACACAGCGGCGGTGGCTGTTCCGTGCACCTCCCGCTGTTTGTTCAGAGTTCGCTCAGAGTTCGCTCATCACGCGATGTGCACTTGTGTTTGTGTATTTTTGTCTTTGGAGACAGTTATTGACATCAGTTCGTTGTAGCCTTGTGACTTTTAGAGACAAAACGGCTCTGGGGCGATGAAAACGTGTTTGTTATAAGAGGGGTTCGTTATGCAAATGAGTTCAAAAGGTTCGTTGTGGCCGGAAAGTAACAAGTAAGAAATAGAAGGCTGTCTGCCGGGAAATCAATGGCAGTTCGTTAAAAGCGGGAATTCGTTATACCCAGGTTCGTTATACCTGGACTCCACTGTAATGACCATTTTTGTCAAAAATTACAGTTTCCGGACTTACACACACACACACACATTGCAGCACGTAAAACCACACAAAACACTGCTAAAACTGGTGTCAAACATCAGGTACTCACATTACAGCCCATAAAAGTATTCTTCTGTGTGGTAATCCATAAATCACTGTATCGCTTGAAAACAGGTCTACGAGTTGAGGTCCGACTTTCGGCCGCCATTGTGAATGCTATAGATCGGTTCTACATTTCTAACACAGTTTTCACCACGTGGTACTAACTTATCCGAACGGTCTATGGGAAAGAACTGTATTTAGAACCCCTACAAGTACTTGGACAGTGGTTACCTCCCATTTAGTTTTCAGAAATGTATTCAAATGTTGCTGACGCAAATCCCACGTACTAAGTACGGTTATGGGCGTTCTTTCTTTCTTTATTTGGTGTTTAACGTCGTTTTCAAGGTTATGGGCGTACGGCAAACCAAAAATGACCACGTACCTAGTACGGGGTGGGCAGTGAAGGGGTTAAGTGCTTGTCTCTCATATAACTGTTAATAGCTGCTTCTGATTTGGTTCTTTTCTGGTTGTTAATTACAATATACTGTTGATTGCTTTTAGGCCCTTTTGCTCTGAGTATGATTTTCAATTTCAGTTCTCTGTCCATGGCACTTAAAATATTTCTTTCATCCTTCATGAACAGAAATGAACAATTTCAACTTCCTCTATAAATGGGAAAGATATATTAACTTATAATTCCTTTGAAATAGAATGTGTATTAATGTCTGGTCAGAGGTCCTTTTAAATCTTTTAATTAACATGCATGCTGACCACCTGTCGATTTGTCTATCCAGGATCACTGTTGATTGACCACGCAGCCAGCAGTGTGGGGACAGCACAGGACGCCTACACTGCACAGAGGTCAGTTGCTTAATTGTCGACATTCAGTTGCTGCTTCGTTGTTAGCTCAGGCTCTCAACTTTGGATGCTTGTGTTTTTGTAGGAGAAGAAGCTGAATGCTGCAAAGGTGTCGCTGTTCTCTCTTTTCTATCTCTTCTAAATCTTCTTTTTCCGAGTCATAAACTGGGTCCTTTTGGTCGTTTTAAGTTCTATCTGTTAGGCTCTCTCTTTACTTTGTTTCATTTCTGTCTCTCTCTCTTTCTTTCTTTCTTTCTTTCTTTCTTTCTTTGTTCTTTCTTTCTTTTTCTTTCTTTTTTCTTTCTTTCTTTTTCTTTCTTTCTTTCTTTCTTGCTATCTTTTAAAAGTGCAGACACTCCAGTCTCGTTCTCTGTGATCCTCGCTTAATGTGTAGTTGTTCTTGATCTTCATGTTGTCACACAGAAAAAAATCAAAACATACACAACCACTGTGCAAGAAACATACAATGTTTACACACACAAAAATTATCCTTTGGCATCTTCTTCTTCTTCTGCGTTCGTGGGCTGAAACTCCCACGTACACTCATGTTTTTTGCACGAGTGGAATTTTACGTGTATGACCGTTTTTTACCCCGCCATTTAGGCAGCCATACGCCGTTTTCGGAGGAAGCATGCTGGGTATTTTCGTGTTTCTATAACCCACCGAACTCTGACATGGATTACAGGATCTTTTTCGTGCGCACTTGGTCTTGTGCTTGCGTGTACACACGGGGGTGTTCGGACACCGAGGAGAGTCTGCACACAAAGTTGACTCTGAGAAATAAATCTCTCGCCGAACGTGGGGACGAACTCACGCTGACAGCGGCCAACTGGATACAAATCCAGCGCGCTACCGACTGAGCTACATCCCCGCCCCATCCTTTGGCATAATTTAGTATTCCGCTGAACCCAAACCAAGAAGCATATGGCACATGATCATGAATGCTTTTTGCATTTTCAGATGGTGCAACAAAGACCTGACTCCAGTTCTGACAAATGCAGCATCTAAAGCTTACACTGCCGACTCTTTGGCTGCCGACAGACAACTTGTCTTTGACGGCTATCTCCATCCCAGTCGCTTGTGAGCTAGGGGAGAAGTTCTGACAAATGAAGCATTCAAAGTGTAAAATGTGGATTCTGTGGCTGCCAACAGAAAACTTGTCTTCTGTGGCTGCCTGCATCTCAATTGCCTTTGAGGAGAATCTAGGTTTTCGTCTTGGAAAATAATTCAAGATAAGCAAAGTGCCATTTTTTTTTATTTGAGAGGGAAAATCATTGGTCATAGAAACCAGCTGTGAGATGTTAATTTCTTCTGTTTTGTTATGAGATTTAGTTACAGTATTGATTTTATGACAATGCTTATATGTCAGAATTATTATCCTTTTCAATTTTTGATTTGCTAAGAATGACATTTTTTTATTATGTGAAGGGCATTCACTCTTCTGGTTATATTATCAAACAAAGGAGTTTCATGCTATTCTTATTTCATTTAAATATAAAAAAAGTACATTATCAGATAGCAATTCAAGACAGCTGAGAATAAATTAATGTACAGTGATGTAAAAATAAACCAGCTGATGAAATGTTATTTTATGATTAATTGATTGATTGATTAATTGAAAGATTTTCAATCAGTCACCAACAACTTATGATGACTAATGTTTTGATTGTGACGAGTGAGAGAATAAGTGTTTTATGGTTTGTTCATAAAAATGCCAGGCAGTTAAAGCAATGGGAACTGCAAATGCTGATTTGTGGTGAAAACTGAGAGCAAATGACATGCTGTTAAAAGTTTTTTAAATGTCAGAAAACATTTAGGATGTATGTGTAATTATGTGCATGCATGCGTGTGCATGTATGTGCAGGGGTATTTGCATTTTATGGGTTTGCTCAAATGTACAAAATGTAAACAGATGTAAGAGATTTTTCATGAGAATTTGACAGCTGTATCATTTTCTGAGCTTGATTACCCGGTGAATTGTGTAACTGTGAATTGGCCCTGAAATGTGTTAATTACTGTTTACAACCTAGCTTGTAAAGTCGAGCGTATGTTAATGTGTATTTATTTTTTGTGTTTGTTTTTTCTTCATTAATGCTCATTGACAGTAATTCAATTATTACGAGCTAGGACAGTGCAGGTACTAAAGACAGAAGGTGAAACTATCCGTTTTGATTCATTGGAAACTTAACCCATTGATGCCCAAATTTAATTTTTTCACAAATGAGATACCAAACTATTGGTTTTTGGCTCACGTAAGTGTAGCCTATGCGATCGTAACTTTGTCTGTCTGTGCGTTTGTGCGTGTGTGTGTGCGTGTGTGTGTGTGTGTGTGTGTGTGTTTGTGCGTGTGTATGTCTGTGGTAGAAACTTTAACATTTCGTCATTTGAACACGTCACATTATGGCGTAAGAGGGTTAGACGTCACGCGAAGGAATTACTGAAAGTCTCGGTTTTGAGCGGGCCGAGACTAGTTGGAAGGCAAGAGTTATCTTTTTCGTTTCATGTCTTGGCGTCTCAAATCTTATTAGTCAGAAAGCGCATGCACGTAGTCTCGACCAGCGCGTGGTGTGCTTCTTTCTGAGTACTTTACGTCACAAATTGTACTTTACGTACTTGATGATGACGTAAGTTAATTGTATGTGTTCTATTTCGTTGACTGAGCACGGCCGGGACCAGTTGGCGTGAGCGCTGGGATTTCGAGTTTTATTTGACATGTCAATGCATCGCAGTATGAAATAATACAGGTAGGAGGTTAGTTCTTGTACTTTGGGTCAACCAAAGTCGATAAATGCATTCTTCACTGTGGTATTGAGTCTGATTTCGTCGTCCATCTTGAATCGAAAAGCACTCTTCTTACAAAAAAAGCCAACTTCGTTGCGAGCTACGGCGAAGCTTCGCATGTCAAAACTTGAGAAGCGATGTTGGGGTAGTGAGTTTGTGTTACTGTGTTTGTCTATTTCTTACGTGAGCCTTGAAGGCTTCGCCTCTTGTTGTGTCTTATGAACATATTTGGCAGTTTTTGTGACATCAGATTTGTAAATTTTGTTTTTTGAGCAAAAAATTTTAGCGTCCCATTTTTGGGACAGTGGGAACAAGTGGGTATCCGTTTTTATTGTCACCACACAACATAGACACGAGCTTACTGTTTTGTAGTGCTGCTTTAATTGTTATTAAATGAACTGTCATATAAATAGTTAATTGTATTTAGAGTGATTTGTAAGACAGAAATTTAATGACCTGATGATGCCCCCTCACCCACACACTCTACCATTTTCCCCAACGAGGTCACAAATGTCATGAACTAAACCTGAATAATCAAAACCAGTTTAAATGAAACTTAGATAAAGTGAAGTATTAGGAAAAAAAACATTTCTTGGGATAAATTCAAGAACGGAATAAGAAAAAACACGTTTTTGTTTTAAGATTTGTTAATGTAATTTTGCAGTAAAAAGGTTATTTTTTTCGGAACACTTGCACTGTCATGATGATTATATTTCCACATATACTGGAATAAGGATCGAGGGCTGATGTTTTGTATTGCAGTTGAGCGAATATTTTGGTTCTTTTGAACAATTGCCACTTTGGTGTAACTAAATGGTCTTTTCATTTTTAAAATGGCCGTCAACCAACCTTGGCATCTATTAGAATGAAACACAAAAGTTTCAGTTCAAATCATCAATCTTTTTGTAGGAGCCTACACCACAACTGTATGGCATAAACGCCGGTTGCCGGGATTACATGGACCCATGGCTGTACACAATGGTTATTTTGCTCATTTTGAGCAGGAGCTGACTCACATATCTGTGATATAATGCAAGATTATCTCTCATGTTGGTAGAATTCATCCCAAAGCATGTGAACCTACTGATGATGCATTTACAGTCTGCAGAAAAATAAAGACCTCGATGAGAGTAAGGAGCAAAAACCCCATGATCCCACTGTCCCAAAAATGGGACGCTTGTTTCCTCTCGCACCATATCAAATTGAATTAATTACTGATAAAAAAAAGAAAACCACTTTTGCATTATGTTATACTCTACAATATTTCTTCATATTGATGTATGAAAAGTTGTCAACCAAAAAGATTCTGGACTATTCTGAGCGTGAATTGCATGCACCAACTTCCAAAAACTTGAAAATGTTTGCCTCAGCAAAATTTAGGAAACGAAAGCACTGAAACTAAGTGGTTGTGCATTGTGCTTCGGGCCTGCCTAGTCCAAATGAGAACAGAAAGCTGAACTATCACTTCAATGTTAATGCCAGCAGTGGAATTCATTGAGCCAAAAATGGGACAGTGGGAATAAGGTCTTAAGACTTGTTAAATAGTGTGATCAGTATTGACTAATAACAATTGACTATATACATGCATGCGTTTTGGTTCAGTTTTGTGAGTGAGATGCATCAAATAGTACATCTATCCATGTCCCTGAAAATAACACCTTCCTGGACCTAAATTAATGGCTATATAAAATTGCCCACACACACATACATGTACCATAGACCTATATTAGATATATAGGTGCATGTACACATCGTCGCTGTAATTCACTAACCTCGTATCTCCATTGTTGCGGGGGGAAAAAAACTTTTGAAAAATCACTTCAAATATAACTTTAATTCATGGGTTGCAATACCATTCTTAATGTGTGTTAATGTCAGCTGGAAGCCCGTGTCTTTTCTTCTCAAGAACTTTTCTTCACTTTAGAAAGCAGTTAGAGCTACAAGCTTTTATCACCACACGGGCAAACAAATAAGGGAGCTTTACGATTGTTTTAGTTCCAATTAAAACCTCAAAAATTGAGATATGAGGTTTGTGAATTACAGCGATGATACACACTGACACACTCATCCCTCCCTGGACCACTGCAGTCCTGAGCTCTCTCCCCTCCCTCTCACTGCAACTGTACATTAAGTCCTTTTCACCTTACAAAAATGTGTTTTAATCATGGAAAAGTGTATGAAATTACACAAAAAAAAGGGTTTCACAGTTTGCAGGTACATGTATATACATACACAATCTTCAGAACTCTTGTTCACGTCCTTTGTTGAACAGTTAACACCTGCAAGCAGAATTATAGGGTCACAACGTATGCTGGCCACAAGTTGATATGTCTGTAAAACAGTGGAAATTTCGCTTCAATAAAAGAAATATTGCATGATTCATACACTTTGTGAAGTTTCTGTCACCAAAACAAACTGTTCTGTTAGCAAAAAGAGCACCAAGCACTAAAGCCTGAATGACCCAATGCGTATACCTGTCTTGCTTTTGAAAGAAACAAAATATATAGGCTGCTTACAACTAATGGGAAATAATGAAGAGCTCTGCCGTTTCTCTAACATGCTCATGCAAGTTTCACAAGGTTTTCATAATTCAGACACATTATAGTGCTTTTTTTTGTTTTCGTTCGTTCATGGGCTGAAACTCCCACGGCTTTTACGTGTATGACCGTTTTTACCACACCATTTAGGCAGCCATACGCCGCTTTCGGGTATTTTTGTGTTTCTATAATATAACCCACCGAACTCTTGACATGGATTACAGGATCTTTTTCGTGCGCACTTGGTCTTGTGCTTGCGTGTACACACGGGGGTGTTCGGACACCGAGGAGAGTCTGCACACAAAGTTGACTCTGAGAAATAAATCTCTCGCCGAACGTGGGGACGAACTCACGCTAACAGCGGCCAACTGGATACAAATCCAGCGCGCTACCGACTGAGCTACGGGGTTTGGGGTTCAGGGAATCTGTAATGTGTTTTACAGATCTTGTCAGTTCTGTGTCTTTAAAGGCCAACATTGGCGCACAGTAGATATAGTTTCTCGTGCTGGCTGCGTTTAAAATTTAGCTCTGTGGCGATGGATGTTCACATTCAAATACACATTGCAGTATTCAGATCAGTCTGAAATTGTGTAGTTAATATAGACTTAATACTTGCTGAATCAGGGTAAAGTATAAATGGCTCCGTCAAAACATAAGTTCACACAAAAATACCAAAAGATTAGTTTTCCCATACACATTTTATGGTGAAGAAAGCACAGAGTACAACATATGCCAGTTAAGGAAATTCTTTGAAAGGCATACATTTTCATTAAAGCCATATGTACTCGATGACTATACACGCTAATTGCTTTACCAACAGCTGGAGACATGCTAAATTAAGTTCCCTGCAAGATATTGTGGTCTAGGACCCCTTAAATGTTGAGATATTTGAATTTTTATTTTGATCTAGATCGTCCTATTTATAGATTTGCAAACAGAGGAAACGTTGACGCAAGGGAAATAACTCCGCGTCTTTGTTGACATCCTCACTTTTTCAGAGGCTAGAACAAGCTGTAATGCATGTATATGGTCCGCGCATTGCGACATATCGTCATTATATGGCCTTATGATGCATTTGACATCGATTGTGGGCAAACTACACATCGTAAACACGGGAGCGAGTTAGTAAGCCTTTAAAGCTCAATGAAACTCTACCTCAAAATTCGTTAAATGTTACTGCACTTGTTTATTTATACAGGGAGCCTAACAAGAACAGGAATACATAAGGTCATCTAACATTTTGATTTTGTGTTGTATTTTTTGGCATAAATGAGCAGATCACCCACCCAGTTACCTTGAGCAATGAACCTGCTCCATTTCTGAAATCCCCAAAAATTTATCGTAAATGGAATTATTAAAAAAATGAACTCATTAAATGTCAACTGATTATTATAAAGAGCACACACTAGAAGTGTACTAACTTCCAAAAGACAGTAACCCTGCATGATTGTTAAAATATGTAATGTATTTGTACGTAATAAAACTCCAGAAATGAATATCAACTTGACATATAAAAAGTAATACTGTACTCTGACAGAAGTCGGTGACATTTAAAAACAATTCCTGGGACACTTTTTTTTTTTTTATCTTTGACAACAACAGTTAAGTTCACAGTATCCTTTCTCACAAATGCCAACTGTTAGAAGCTTGCTTCAACTGTATGCATGGGTGGGACTAAAACATTTCATGAATCCTGAAGAATTTTAAGGGGGGGCCCCCAGACGCTGAATCCGGATTTCCAGGCACATACACCCATGTGTATGTTGAAAAAATGTGACATATATAGATCTTCGCCTTGACGCTAATCTTTCAGGACAATTAGCTTATCCACATTTGTGTGCGCAAGTGTAAATTTGGTCTGTTGATGTTTACAAGAGAGCATGCACCCCTGAGAAAAGCTTTAAAAATCTCATATTTTGCCAATTCTTTGGTTCGATCTGGTCAACAAGACAGTTTGCACTACATTTTCCCTGCAAAACTTCAAGGATTTTTGTCACAGTTATGTTGCTTAATTAATTACTATTATGCCTGGCTGGTGACATTTGTATTATATAATTTGTGTTATAGAATAAGGAATGTTATTATTGAGGTCACAACACCATGTTTCACAACACACAGCTTGTAATATTTCACACCTACTCTCCTGTAAATTTAAGGGAGGCAGGAAAGATTAAAAATATACAGTAAAATTTAAACTCCATAGAAGTTCTTTGCATTTTTCTCAGGGGGGGAACAAATCAAAATTTGCATGCATAGAAAAAAACTTTCCTGTGCAGGCTGTTCATTTTGTACATTAATTTGCACAAAATGTATATTTCGGGGAAAAAATTAAAAGACACATTTTTTTAAAACAATGCACTTCTCATGCATACACATTTTTAAGAGGTGACAAGAAATAATACATCCATTACTTGCATCACATGTACGCATAATTATTTTGTCATGAAAACTCCGACGACTGCAAAACTGCTTATATGCACATTCTTTCCAATTTAGACAAATGTGCTTGTTGAATTTTCTGCATAAAATGGGCAAAATCAAAATAAAATTTTGCCAGATTTGTACAGCGTCTTCAGAACACACAAGGGGGCCCGGGGTGAGAACACTTTTTAAAGCATAACGGGGGGAAATCAGAGCACTTAATTCGTGCAAAGACTGCTCTCTGAGGCTGATCTAACTTTAAAACCACATATTTTGAGTGAACCATCCTCCTATTCTTTCTAATTAAGCATGGGAGTTTGTTCACCTCAGTCACAACATCAGCCACTGTTCAAAAGGGAAACACACAGGCACGCAACGCTTTAAACTTTTCAGAGGCATGGCGTTAATATATACAATAAATACCAATTCATGATTTTGTAAGAGAGGATATGGTTCATTAATTGGCAATCAATTTAAATGTGAAAGGCAGGTAGCTGTGAATGAAAGGTGGAGCAGTGTAAACACACACACAATATCTCTGTTTGAAGGAATGAGTCAGCATGGTAGACATGCAACAGTGCACAAAGAGCTTGTGTCAGAGGGGAAGGGTGCAAGTTTAAAGGCACGTTCCTTCCAGGGTAAACAGTTATGCTCTGACCATCTGAGATCTGGCCTCCACACAGGATAACATCATCCCTCCACTTGGACACATACCCACAATCAACGGCCAGGCTGTTCTCTGCGCACAGTAGGATCTTTTTTCATGAATTAACTTAGTAAAATAAGAAATCAATTCATCAAAAAATAATCGAATTCATCAGTGTATGACAGCAAGCAGTCAAGTGCCCAATTGGAGTCTTGTCCTATTAAAAAACATTTTGTTAAAAGCCTGGCCTGATTAATAGGTAACATGCGCCTTGAGTCGCCTTGTGTGGTGAGATACGTGCGCGATATAAATCCTCGTAAATAAAAATAATAAAAATAAATCTTTTGTTTGTTTGCTTAACGGCCAGTCCACAACGAAGGGCGATATCAGGGCGGTGCTGCTTTGACATTTAACGTGCGCCACACACAAGACAGAAGTCGCAGCACAGGCTTCATGTCTCACCCAATCACATTATTCTGACACCGGACCAACCAGTCCTAGCACTAACCCCATAATGCCAGACGCCAGGCGGAGCAGCCACTAGATTGCCAATTTTAAAGTCTTAGGTATGACCCGGCCGGGGTTCGAACCCACGACCTCCCGATCACGGGGCGGACGCCTTACCACTAGGCCAACCGTGCCAGCGCCTTGAGTCGCCTTGTGCGGTGAGATACGTGCGCGCGCGATATAAATCCTCGTAAATAAAAAAAATAAAAATAAATCTTTTGTTTGTTTGCTTAACGCCCAGTCCACCACGAAGGGTGATATCAGGGCGGTGCTGCTTTGACATTTAACGTGCGCCACACACAAGACAGAAGTCGCAGCACAGGCTTCATGTCTCACCCAGTCACATTATTCTGACACCGGACCAACCAGTCCTTAGCACTAACCCCATAATGCCAGACGCCAGGCGGAGCAGCCACTAGATTGCCAATTTTAAAGTCTTAGGAATGACCCGGCCGGGGTTCGAACCCACGACCTCCCGATCACGGGGCGGACGCCTTACCACTAGACCAACCGTGCCGGTCTGGCCTGATCTGGGATAGTGAGCCGAACAGTTTTCACGAGAAGGAGTACGTGTGCCTTTAAAGGGACAAGGTGTAACGGCAAAAAGTAAGCGTATAATCAAGGTACAGGCACTGTGGGTATGAGAAATCAAATGGTAGTACAGGTAACAAGATGCCGCTGCCTTCGTGTAGAAACCCTGGGTCATTTTGACATCAAACACATATATTACGACACAGAGACAAGACGCGCTGGACCATCTCGCATTGCATTAATTTGCCATCGAAACGGTCCCCTCGTCGCACATCCAAACTTGACTTAACATTTCTTTACTACACTTATCCAAATTTTAGTGTGAAACATTCAAGTAGGTAAAGGTGGGCTTTGATTAACAACTCTTCACACTTTGGCATGTAGCGAATTAAATGACCCACACACAAGAGAAAAACAATTTGTTCGGTTCATAGGAACATATATAACCGTTAAGTGTCTCATGCAGCAAATTGTAACAGGATTCTTATAGTCCTTTTGATTTACAAGTAGAAATTTAGACAAAGACTATATATATATATGTATACTTAGGTATGAAAGGAAAAGTGCATGGGATAAAAAATCTCAGTGCAATAAACTGCTTCTGCATGTGTGCCTTAATTTATTCAAAGTTTTTTTTTAGATTTCAGCAACTGACTTATTTACATGAAAATAATGAAGTGTTCATTTTGTGTAGAATTCTTAATGCACACTCCACTTTGAAATATTTATATGCTCATCAAGAGAGTGTGTTTTATCCAATTTGGGGCTGACAAGCAGGAAAAGTCCACTAAATCACATCTTTAATACATGACTCGACTGAAACATTCATCAATAAAGCTTTTCTTCATTTCAAGCAGCGACTAGCTCTTTCCAGTATACATATGTATTTACAAGAGAGCTAAAAGGCACAGTCCTTCCCATGGAGACAGTTTGGCTCACCTTCTCAGATCCAGCCAGGACATGGAATAAGACCTGGCATCATCCCACTTGGTCACATACCCAAAACTCAACAGCCCGACTGCTTGCTGTGGTGAGTTCAACTTTTCTTAAGTAATTTAAAAAGCCATCAGTGGCTTTAAAAAATTAACTCATTAAGAAAATCTCTGTGCACAGAGCACCCAGGCAGTTGATTTTTATTAAGAATGGTTTTATTTCATTTAAAAGCGTTGCAAGATCTGAGATGGTGAGTCGAGTTGCTGTTTTTACAGGAAAGACTGTGACTTTAACAAGCCGCAGGGAAAGGCTGCATTCAATATCAACCAGTTCAAAAGTAGAATGTATTCTAACTATAAAATTGTCAATACTGGAAATCTGATCACAATTTGAAAATAATTATTCATACACAAGAATGACTTACATATTCAGGCGCAAAATGTACAATTGTTTTAGCTTCCGGTTATACAGTCAGTTTAATTCACTTTTTTCACGACATAGCACCAGTATACTGGCGGTAGGAAGAAAAATGTATTAAAAAAAATTCACAGACACCAGAGACGGTAAAGGGAGGCAATCGTTTCCACTGCCAGTTTGCTAAATAGGCCAGAAAGGATGAGTTGTTTCCCATGAACCGTTTTCTACCTGGAAGTGTGTTTCCAACCCCACCCAAAAGTGTGTTGGTGTCTCAAAGAGCAAAACTTTTTCCAAAATCCAATAATATACCAATTTCTTTGAAAATATTTGGATTATGTGTTAAATTTACCCTCGTACATGTTGTGTTAATTAGAAACATTTAAGAATCAAATATTTCACAAAAGCAAACCAATTTAATGTAAGTGCATCAGATATTTAATGATATTTTTTGGAAATGTGTCAAAATTCGGTGTGTTGAAAGAAAGCTGGACCTGGACCTGGACGTAGACGTACAAGAAACTCTAAAACAAGTACACATTACCTCTGTCACTTAAAGCTCCACTCGCGTCATCCCCCGTCCCCCCCCCTCCCTTTCTCTTGTACGTTCTCTAGCTATCTGTCTTGCTCACCCATACACACAGACCAAACACATATACACACACGCACTTGTGTTCTGAAATTTCCATTCACAACAGAAGTACACATCTTGGCACATACAACCATATATGCTCTTACATATGTTTGCTTGTGAAATTCAGTTCAAAATAAATGAAATAGCAATAAAAATAGATTCCATCTTTCACACAAAATTTAGCTGAAACTTCACCGAATCATGCAGAAATGCTTCATTAACGTTCATACATTATATTCAAACAATCTGTAAGTTAATGACATTCATTTTCTCAGAAAGTGGATGCACAATAAACACCTCTCTCCAATACAATGTAAAGAAGACTTCATCTGTAGAAAGGGGGAATTAGGCGTCACCTATGTGATAAAGGTATAACCAGAGTGGCGAGTTTTGCATGGTGCCGGAATATAAAAATAGGCAAAGATTGACGGACAAAAAACATGTAAAAGCCAACAGAGGGCAAGGGAAGGCAAGCAAATGACAGTGGAACCCCTCCAATTAATATAAATTGGGGGAATATAAATTGGGGGATCTTAAAAGGGGGGTTTCACTGTATACAAATTGAGCAGAAGTTTTCTTTTCCAACTGCGGTGAAGAGTCCAATCCTCTCGTCATCCTCTCTGTGTGTTTCTCTCGCTCCTCTGTCGTGGAGGAGGTTAGCTGTCCTCTATCAAGGGCTCATCGATAATTGCATCTGCAGACACTTTTCTGAAATGAAAATGAGTACATGTTTGTTGGTATTCTTGGAGGTATAAGTCATTTTTCAGAGCAAACTTCCACATTATAAACTGTCCCGGGCCAGAACACATAATAGGAGCTTTAATAACTGATAGAACATTTTGGTAATGCATATTTCAATTCCTAGTTTCCGAGGAACATCATTTGTATATGTGAAGAAAAAAGCGTGGGTGCATGTGTTTATTGGAGGTCCAAAACTTCTTTGTGAATTTTTCTGCTCATACAGCTATAAATAGCTCACACTAATTAAAGGCCGGCAGACAACTGCAAGTGCAGGCTCAGCAGCTGCAGTGAACGGGGGACTACTGAGTCACCCAAATCGACTCATCAGGTTCACAGCCACAAGCTTCAGGCATTTCCCACCCCATGCACATACACCCACAGAAAGGAGCCAGGATGGTAAACTTACCCCTAAGCCATGCCACAGGGTTAAGTTATCATCGTTAACGCTGTACACTTCCATCATCAAACAGCATTCATCAGGGGTGCCCAACATTGGCACATGAAATTTTAAAGTGTCGATCATTTGCAGGCAAGATATGGCTTCCCTTCATTGACCCTTTTCTCTGAGCAAGCCGGGCGTGCACCTAAAACCAATTTTACAAAGCAATCATGACATGTTGCTTGTTGAACGACTACACACACACTGACCTCTTTCTCTGAACAAGCCGGGCGTGCGCCTAAAACCAATTTTACAAAGCAATCATGACATGTTGCTTGTTGAACGACTATACACGTACACACTGACCTCTTCATGACGTGTGAAAAAGACTCCGGAGCAGAGTGAGAGCGCCCTGCACGTTGAAACTCATCCTTCACCGCGCTGCTCAGACGGATGAAGGGGTTGCGGAATGATCTTTGCTTTAGGATAGATTTCACCAGGATCTGGAGAAAAAAAATCAGCATTAAGAGCTATATATTTGTCACTATCTCTATTAAATTTGAAAGAAAACAGAGTTGAAAGACTATATTGTCAAAACAGAATAGCACTCCTGGGCACTTCAGTATGAACTTCATCTAAATCTGAATGAAACAAAACACGTATAACAAGAAATGCAAACATTCCGGAATTAATTGCAAGTTCACACACACACACACACACACACACACACACACACACACACACACACACACACACACACCACACACACACACACACACACACACACACACACACACACACACTTTTGAAAGTGAACTTCACTCCACCCCCTGTGCACATTTAAGTTTCCATTTCAAAGTTAAAATTTCAACTTTGTCAATTTGACTGACCAGTGTGTCCAGCTTGGGGACGTGCTTGACCACATTCTCCATCTCCTCCTCTGTGACCTCGATCAGCTCACAGCGACTGGTGTGGGTCACCAGCGGGTTGTCGCCTTTCTGCGTCACCCAGGGGTGCTCCTGCAAACACACAAACACAGTACGTGTTACCGCAGAAAGTCTCCATTTTAAGACACTCCTTTACCAGCGGTATTATTGAAACCAATTGCACACATGATCTTCACATCTGGAAGACAGAGTCATCTTCTCTGTGGCAAGTGGCCCTTTTAGAGCTAAATATGTTATATGCTCAACAACAAGACCCTTCAACATTAAGATAGTCATCATATGCTCAACAACAAGACCCTTCAACATTAAGATAGTCATCATATGCTCAACAACAAGACCCTTCAACATTAAGATAGTCATCATATGCTCAACAACAAGACCCTTCAACATTAAGATAGTCATCGTCTTTTTCTTCTTGATTTCTTTCCATTAGTTTTTTTTTTTTTTTTTTTTTTTTACAAATGTTCCTCCTCTTTAACTCGTTCCGCCCTGCGCCCGACAAACTGTCGGGCGCTCCTTAGCAGCTTTCAACACCTGCGCCCGACAAACTGTCGGGCGGTGACACGCATCTTCTCTGACCTTGTTTCTGATCTAAAAATAAAAGACAGGTCACGAGCAAGGGAGGTAAATCTTTTCCCACTTCCTTCTTCTTTGTTTGGAGCAATCTGGCGAACAAAAATCGTCCGATTGAGTGTTTTTGGAGCAGTTTTCCTGCGAAATATGAGCAACCAACGCCGCTACTCGTTGAGGCAGGTTCTTGACGAGATTTTCCTCGACGATGACAGTGATTATGATGCCGAATGCGACGTTTCTTCGTCTCAATCGAGTGAAACAAGTGGTGATTTGAGTGCACAAGACCTGTGCGCGGGCTTCGATGCAAATGTGAGACAGAAACATCCTGTGACTTGTTGGAACAACTGTGACAGAGTGGTGTGTTTACATACTTTTTGGTGTTGTGTTTGTGACTTGGAAGAAGGATTTCTTTGAACTTTACACACTTCAGAAGGTACTGACTGCTACTCAACAGGTAAGAACATGCACTTATCATACAACACACACAATTGTATGTGTCTACAACTATTAGTTGCAGAGTTAGAAGCGCTTTAGTGAAGTACCCATCAGATTGCACTACAGTGCCAAAACCCTCCAGGCTGGAGAGGCTGCTGAGCCTGCACTGCAGTCAGGGCTGATAGGGTTAAGACTCCAAGGTTAATTTTCTCCAATTTTTGGAAAGTTTAGAAAGTATGGCCCAGGGTATCTGTCATGTAAGGCCTCAACTCTTCTGAGAAGGCACCTCCAAACAAAGAGTACATCAAGTTAAGCCATATATCATTTTGACCAAGGTGTATATACTTATTACCAAAGAACTGAGACTGCACATCTCCTCTCCATCGAGTGCCTAATTAACCTTCCCCAGCACTAAATAGGGCCAGGTACCCATTTCCAGCTTGGTGGACTGGAGAGCGCTAAAAAAAAAATGTGTATTTGTATTCGCCTCCATGCAGTGGGAGTTGATGGGGATCACCAGCATGAGAGGCACGCACTTGATCTAACAGCTATATGCCACTCTGGCTCCAAAAGCATGGGTAGCAAAGCACTGACCTTGATTTCAGGTAAGGTGATGCGTGTCTCTGGGTTCTTGTTCAGCATTCTCCGTATCAACCTCTGCAGGTCGGACGATATGCTGGGACTGAAAAAATGTACACAGAAAGGATGAAAATTTAAAGTGCAATTATATCCTGCTTTTAAAAACAAGAAGAATGTCTTCATCAAAGGTTTTACTTAGAAGAAACAAAACAAAAACGAAAAAAGATCATTAAAAATCGAAATCAATCAAACAAACTGAACACTAATCCATGAACCCTAACATTACATTATTACAAAAAACTTGATGGACCAAAACTAATTACTATAGCAACACACACACACGCATGCGCACACACACATGCATGCATGCATGCATGCAAGCACACATGCATGAACTCATGCACACAAGCACACACACACATATATACACACATACACACACATGCCACGTACATGCATATTTACAAGTGACAGCACCAATTACATACCTCTCTGGGAACACAACATCCTCTGTCAAGATCTTCTTGTGCAGCCCCAAGATGTATTCTTCTTGGAATGGAACCTATGACACACACATTTGGCATACATGAAAAATATGAAGTTAAATAAATTGATACATGCATTAATTAACTTCCCCTGGAAAGCAGTTAAATCAAAAACAGGAGCTTTATATTTAACAAATAATAAAGACACAAAAGTTATCTCCCTTTTGCACACAGCTTATTCACTGCAATCAATTAATTTGTGTGGATCTCTGGTCAAACATGAGATTCAAACATTGAACAAGCAACAAAAGCACACGCACAACTTTTACCCACACCAACCAAAAAAAAGACAGGAAGGAACTGCAAATATTTGCAAAACATCTAAGTTTCACCTATTCTTCAATTTACATATGTAAAATTAATTAATTCAGCAGAAACAAAGCAAACATACCCGTCCAAAGACAAAACAGTAGAGGGTGACACCCATGGCCCAGATGTCCAACGCTTTACCGTGAAACTGAGGGTGGTTCTCTGTCACACAAAAACAACAGAAATCAGTTTTGAAGTTTATATGAGCACAATGAAATTTGAAATCAGACATGAACTTGCTTTGTCAACACGCGTGCGCGCGCTCAGTCGCACAAGGACGTTTCTAATTTGGGTGCTGCTATCTTGAATATACTCTGAAGAAGTTTTTGCAAAGTGATTTCTGTGACCTCCAATAATTGTTCATTGAAGTTAATTACTGACATATCTGTTGTTGCAAGGAAACCAAATTTCGACAGCTAAAAAATTGTTTCAAAATTGTGGATTAGTTACACCTCAAAATAATTAAGCCTCTCCGTCATGTGAACTTTAGGTCTCTTTCATAACTCCTAACAGAAAATTTTGAGCAAGAAATTTGAAACCCTTCACCGGGAAAGCGTCTGTATAGAAAGGGACGCTTAGCGTATTACATGTGACCTGAACAGTGGCTCTAATTGGTTCTTCCCTATCAGACAACTTAATCTCTAATTATTTCTTTAGGCAACAATAACAAGTGTCCAGTGCCATCATAACAGCTTTTGGGGAACCGCAAAATGTATGTATGTGTGGACAGTGCATGCTAACAAAAAGACAGACAGTCAGAAAGTGGTGCACCTTGGAGTGTTTCAGGAGCCATGAAGGCTGGTGTCCCTGCTGTGTTGGACAGAAAGGCATCCTTCCCATCAAATTCATTGCTCACACCAAAGTCAGCAATCTGCACAAAGAAAATTGACATTGAAAACACTTGGAGTTCAGCCAGAAATGTTGTTATGACTGGCAGAGCAGCCACTTGAAGTTGATTTTGTTTCGGTATCATTCTCATTCAGTCCCCGATCATCAATTGGTACTCTTCAATTTCAGATGTAACCTTATGCAATTCATATTGTGTCGAATTGGGGGTACCTGTATTAAACGCCAAATGCTTCCAACCTGCCCAATACAATGTCAATTTCGCTGCATCATTATTTGGCGCAAGACTTATTGTTCCCGCATCAGAATGGTTTGACATGACTTCATGAGGAACGCTTTTCACCGAAACTGAACTTCTTCAGTCAGTATCATGTCCAAATCCTGTGAACGAAAACGTTGAAAATGAAATTGATCAACTCCTTTCCTTGATCCACCTCACCAGGGGGGAAAAAAATGGTGGCACCTGCCACAATAGGACAACCTTAAGACCAGCTAGATGCAGGTACATGTAGTCCTAATGACAGGTTTACTTTAGCAATGTTGACGGGTTAAGGGACAAGAGAGGGTGGTTTTTTTTGGTCGATATCCCGTCATTGGAGTGGTCACACATTGCAGGTGCCAATGTTTAACTAAATGAAATACAGATTATACACGTTGGGTCATTTAGTTCGTACAGGTTTATCTTACAAAGCCTCCACAATTTAAAGACTGCATCTTTTGCTAATCGCACACACACACACACACACACACACACCACACACACACACACACACACACACCACCACCACCTTACCCATTCACCCCCATCGCCCACCCCACACACACACACCGCCAACTCACCCCAACCCCTACACACAATCATTGAAACCAATTTTTGAAGTAGAAAAAAAACGTCCAGCATACCTTGATGTGACCATCATCACCCAGCAGCAAGTTGGAAGGCTTGACGTCGCGGTGAATGATATGCTGATAGTGTACTGTGAACACACATTCCATCACGTCAGTCAAAATTGCTAAAACTGTCATTCAAATGTTTAAAGGCGTCTTAGCAGAAATAAATACATGTGAGAGAGGGAGAGAATGAGAGAGAGAAAGAAACTGATCATGATGATGATGATGATGATGGTGATGGAACTTTAGTTTAGGCCAACAACAAAAAATAGTCTGTTTACGGTATCCCGACCGCCCCTATTTTTTCGCGCGACCCTAGACTTTTTTTTGGCATTTGGAAAAAAAAATAAATAAAAAAATAAATAAAAAAATAAAAATAAAAAATAAAAAAGTTTTTTTGCAAAATAACTTAAAAATATGGTTTTGGGAAAAAAAAATGTAAAAAAATAAAAATCCCGACCTACTGACCCTATTTTTTTTGCCTATGTTACCGTAAACAGACTATTTTTTATTTTTTTGGCCTTACGAGAGAGAGAAGCGAGAGAGTGCATGTATGCTGCGCTTGTGTGTGAAAGAATGTCAGTCTGTCTTAAGTGTATCTCGGAGTCTGAGTGTTAATATCTGTCCCCCTGCTACAAGTGTACATGCATGCCTTTTTTCGTATTTGTGTCTGTCTTTCCAGGTCAAGAGTGTAAGTACTCACAATATTCAATGCCAGCTATGATGTCTCTGAAGTATCGCCTGGCCAGGTCTTCATCAAAGGGTGTGCTGCATGGTACCTCCATCACCTCTCTGCCAGACATACAATGTCATCATCACCATTATCATTATCATCATCATTATCCTCATCCTCATCCCAGTCAATATCATCTTTATCTTTGTCAGTACTTTCATCGCCGTTGTCGTCAAAGTCAGCATCATTGTCAAGCTTCACTGACTCCAAGCCCCTACCATGAATTCAAAACCAAACCTCTAGTGGTGCAATATTAAGCCAAATGATGTGGAGGGGTATGCCAAAGACCGATCACGCTGGCGAGCCCTAGTACGTCGAACCTCAGTCATTGACAATAACCGACTTCCAGTTCCCCCACTGTTCCAGACTCTGCCCCTCCATAATAGGCTCGTAGAGCCACCTTAGAGTGCACAGATAAGCTGCTCAACGCAAAAGTCTTCTCAGTTCGGACCCGAAGGACACCCACCACTTGAACTTGTGAACCGCTGGCTGGGGCGAGGGGGTGGGGATGGCAAGCCGATTGGGGAGAGAGACAGATACAGAGAACGAGAAATATATAGAGATAGAAAGATGGAGAGATTGAGAGAGAGTCAGAGGGAGAGATACCACACAGTACATGTGATCTGTCTCTGACTGACTGAGCTCGGTCAATGGACCGCATTTCTCTCAACTGAAGAGGCATTACCTGGCTTATTTCCATCCTGCTCCTGATCCTCTATCAACCTTCCGAGCCTCCCTCCCCCCCCCCCCCCCAATATCCCCCCCCCCCCCTTTCCTGTTCGTCCTCCAAGTAATGGCGTGACAAAGAGAAGACTGAAGAAAGGGAAGACGGAGAAGAGGCAACGATTTTGTTATTTAGCATTCACTCCTAATTCTTGCTGATAGTACACTCGAAAATATTGAAAGAAACAAGCACATGAGTAAATAAATAAATACAAACACACACAAAATACGGGTAAATATACGGGAGGTTTAAGGCGACACTGCTAGCTAGATTTTCACCAAAAATCGATTTTATTTGTTTAACCAATGTGATAAATGCTGAATCATTTATTTTTCAAGTGCAGTTTGCATTTTTAGCCTGTGATAAGCAATTTAAATAAGTGAGGGTTATGCCAACAATGACATTTTACAAATACAAATACAAAGCATTACAAACGGTACCAACACACATTTACAAAAAGGACAATTTAAAGGTCACCTCAGTGTCGTGTGAGCGTTGTTGCAGTAAAGCGCCCATGTGTCTGATCTCAGTGAACGGCTCACGGGGTACAAAGATACAGGAACTCATTCACCCCTCTATAGCGATCGTCAGCACAATATAAGCAGTCTCGTAATTAGTGACTGACAAAAATAGGACTACAAAATCTATGTGCTGGTTCCGAGTCTGGAACGGATCTCGAGGATGACAGGAACTTGATGTCTTCTCTTTACACGGGGGTGGGAGAAAGCGTGGGGGACCCTATTTCCGATCTCTCAAGCCCTCTCCACCTTATTCTCCACCCCACCACCCCTTCCATCTCCCTCACAACAAGCAAAGAGTTCCACGTAAATGGCCATATCAGTCGCAATGAGCCATCGACCCTACTATCCACCCTCCTCCCCCTCCTCCACTCCAACCCCTGGCAATGAGCCAAACCATCATTCTGTTGTTGTTTTTCTTTCACAATGGTCATGATTTTGCTTTGTTGATCCGTGCGACATTCTGCTGGTGTATGTTTTCGCTTGAAAGCTCGTTCGTTCCTTGGAATGGTTGGTCCGTCGGATAACTTTTCTTAAAGAGTGAACTTCTTCTTTTTTTCCCCCCTTTCCACAACACAGAACAGCAACAACAAAAAGAGAGAAAAAACCTCAATTTAAAATAAAATAAAATCATGAAGGCAAGCTGAGCCCTCCAGTTTCATCAGAATAAAACCCAAATAAACACCGAGCAGACTAATAATATATCAAGACAAACACAAGATTACACTCGCACTTTGCACGTCGTCGCTGTAATTCACAAACCTCGTATCTCAATGTTTGAGGTTTTGGAACTAAAACAATAGCAAGCTCCCTTATTTGTTTGCCCGTGTGGAGATAAAAGCTTGTAGCTCCAACTGCTTTCTAAAGTGAAGAAAAGTTCTTGAGAAGAAGACTCGTATCATCATTTGTTTGAAGTGAGCGGCAAAATAAAAAACACTCAAGTTAAAGGCACAGTAAGCCTCCCGTAAACCATCACAGAGCTCCCCGAGCGTCTACATATAGTACAAGCATACTTCTATTTGAACGCTCACCGAACGGGAACATCCTGGCTGCTTTCTGTCGAGCGTGAGAAATTTTCAAAGAATTTATTTTCGTGGACTTGGCCTCAACAGCAATGGCGCCTCGTTTTGGTGCTGGACGGCTGTTATGAATACCGGAATTCACGCCCGGACAGTAAGCCTCCCCTAAACCATCACGATCACAGATACTGTCAGGCTTTTACACACAGTACAAACACCCTTCCATTTGAACGCTCACCAAACGGGAACATCCTAGGTGCCCTACGTAAAGAGCGAGCAATTTTTAAAGAATTAATTTTGCAGATTGTCTCGAACACTTTTTGGACCCATCCAGAACTCAGGTCAAACATGAGTTACTTCCCTTCGGGTCTCATTCTATCGATGTAAACTGGCGATAGCCGTGAATCGATGATTATCAAAATGTTTTTGGACCGTGGTGCGTTTTTGCGCTAGACCTAACTTTTAAAATCTAAATAATAAATTGACAGCTTGTTACACAAACATTCTTTAATCATAAAAGAATTCTTTTTTCATCAAGACAAGATCAGTACAATTCGAAGTTGTGAAAGTTTGAAAAAAGAAAAGCCCGGAAGCAGGGTCACGCAAGGGTCGTAGCAGACGACGCCGGTTTATCAGTGCATATCGCCGTTCCTCTCAACAGTCAAAAGCCATCGCAAGAGTTCTTGTGAACCACAGCCGTTTGTTTCGTGCATAAAAACGTGCTATTGTAAATAGTCGCATTCAAATAACTAACTGACGACTACATTGTGAAAAAGGGAAACTGGATCACACGGGTTCACGATGGCTCAAGGGTAAGATAAACCACGCAAAAATAAATTCTTTGAAAATTGTTCGCTCTTTACGGAGGGCACCTAGGATGTTCTCAATCGGTGAGTGTTTAAATGAAAGGGTGTTTGTACTGTGTGGAAAAGCCTGACCGTATCTGTGATGGTTTACGGGAGGCTTACTGTGCCATTAAACTTACGAGGTTTTCGTGGCACACTTGGACGGAAACAATGTCATAAAATGACAGACACGGGCTTCCTGCTGTTGTATTTTTAGCATGCATGAAACAAAACTCGTATATATACCAATTCCCCCATTTGATAACAAGTTATATTTGAAGTGATGTTGTAGCTCAGTCCCACCAAAGTCAGGACTTTCATTGTATTCTAAATCATTATTATGCGCTCTCCCGCATCCGTTGCGAAGATGACCAACAGTGGTTCCAGTGCAACGTAAAAGATCCAGATCCAGATCCAGTCGGTAACGCGCTGGATTTGTATATTTGAAACGATGATGGTGGGCGGGGATGTAGCTCAGTCGGTAGCGCGCTGGATTTGTATCCAGTTGGCCGCTGTCAGCGTGAGTTCGTCCCCACGTTCGGCGAGAGATTTATTTCTCAGTCAACTTTGTGTGCAGACTCTCCTCGGTGTCCGAACACCCCCGTGTGTACACGCAAGCACAAGACCAAGTGCGCACGAAAAAGATCCTGTAATCCATGTCAGAGTTCGGTGGGTTATAGAAACACGAACATACCCAGCATGCTTTAATTCCTCCGAAAACGGCGTATCGCTGCCTAAATGGCGGGGTAAAAAAACGGTCATACACGTAAAATTCCACTCGTGCAAAAAACACGAGTGTACGTGGGAGTTTCAGCCCACGAACGCAGAAGAAGAAGAAGAAGCGATGATTTTACAAAAACAGCAATAATTGAGATACGAGGTTTGTGAATGACATCGACGACGTGCAATACTGTGGGTGTCGCTAAAACCCCTTGTCCACAATATAACGCCACTCAGTGTCTTTCGCGTGTGCTTCGCGCTGAAAGCTTTCTTCTCTGCAGCCATAAAACTCGCTCTACATAATGATAGATTTGGGCGCTTCCTGTGCATAAACCATCTCTGTCTGGATACACCGTCTCGGTTTGATCGTATGGGTTACAGACGGGCATGCTCTATCAACAGGGGAAAACAGAGTCTGGGCTTCTTGTTCTGTTTGGCTGTGTTGTTCTGTCACGTCAACCGGTGCTCAAAATGCTTTATCTCTTTCTCTCGCTCCCCTCCACACACACTCTCTCTTCCTCTCTCTCTCTCTCACACAAACACATGCACAAAGAGAGAGAGAGAGAGAGAGAGAGAGATAGAGAGAGAGAGAGAGAAAGAGACAGACAGACAGACAGACAGACAGACAGACACAGACAGACAGACAGAGACAGTGAGAGAGACAGAGACAGATAGAGATCAGAACTTGAACTGAACTGAACTTCCTCTTTTTGTTTACAAGGATAGAGAATACAAGCTGGGCCTTTTCTAACCAGATCAAAAACATAAGCAAGCAATCAATCAAACAGACAATCAAACAGACAATCAAACGGACAATCAATCAAACACACCAGATAACAAGAAGGGCAAAGCCCATACGACTCACATGCTTGACCTTTACATGACCTTGACCTTCAGCTAAACCTAGCAATGACATCATACACTAAGAACTGCTTTACACATTTTTCCTACCAAAATACATGTGACCTTGACCCAAGGTCAAGGTCATCCAAGGTCATGCAACACAAAGCTGTTAATTCAAGACATAGGAAGTACAATGGTGCTTATTGGCTCTTTCTACCATGAGATATGGTCACTTTTAGTGGTTCACTACCTTATTTTGGTCACATTTCATAAGGGTCAAAGTGACCTTGACCTTGATCATATGTGACCAAATGTGTCTCATGATGAAAGCATAACATGTGCCCCACATAATTTTTAAGTTTGAAACAGTTATCTTCCATAGTTCAGGGTCAAGGTCACTTCAAAATATGTATACAATCCAACTTTGAAGAGCTCCTGTGACCTTGACCTTGAAGCAAGGTAAACCAAACTGGTATCAAAAGATGGGGCTTACTTTGCCCTATATATCATATAGGTGAGGTATTAAATCTCAAAAACTTCAGAGAAAATGTGAAAAATGTGAAAAATAGCTGTTTTTTAGGCAACATTTATGGCCCCTGCGACCTTGACCTTGAAGCAAGGTCAAGATGCTATGTATGTTTTTTGGGGCCTTGTCATCATACACCATCTTGCCAAATTTGGTACTGATAGACTGAATAGTGTCCAAGAAATATCCAACGTTAAAGTTTTCCGGACGGACGGACGGACGGACGGACGGACGCCAGGACGGACGGACGGACGGACGACTCGGGTGAGTACATAGACTGAATAGTGTCCAAGAAATATCCAACGTTAAAGTTTTCCGGACGGACGGACGCCGGGACGGACGGACGGACGGACGGACGGACGGACGACTCGGGTGAGTACATAGACTCACTTTTGCTTCGCATGTGAGTCAAAAAGGCCTGAGAGAAACAGACAGAGAGACATAAAGAGAGTCATGAAATCAGGAAAAACGTTACCAAGAAAACAAGAGAGAAAAGATGTGCTATAAAACAGCACAGAAGCCAAACATAATGTACAAGTCGAGAGGACACAACACTCGGCGATCAATTTGACATAACGGAAATAACGAAGGGGTTATAGCGTTCCGAGAGAAAAATGTACTCACCCTTTTTCTACCAGCTCAAACACTGCAAAGAAAAAGACAAAGACACTACTTTATACGTTTTGCCAATATCAGTAAGTGAGCAAAATCAAAGCCGTAAACAACTTACTACTAACTCAAACAGTTGTCTTGCCTCTCAAACACCATCCACCCCCCATCCAACCCCCGTCCCCCCGTCCCCCCCCCCCACACACACACACACCATTACTACCATCACACATTCCCTTAAACTGAATTCATTCATCACCACCTATTCCCCCTGCAACCACGCCCTTTTAACCAATCCACCTACCCCTCCCACAGACTCACCCTCACTCCTATGCACATTGACTCACCAGACCACAACCCCCCTACCCGCAGGCGCACGCACGCACGCACACACACACACACACACACACACACACACACACACACACATACATACAGACACACACAAACACAGTTTCGACCCAACAAAACCCCAACTCACCCAGGTACAGGTTGTCTTCCTCAGGGTCATCCAGCACCTCCACGAGCTTGACGATGTTGGGATGGTCGAGCTTCTTGAGGATGGCGATCTCACGGTACACCCGTTCCAGCGGGTTGCTGGGCACGGCTCCCTTGCCCTCCCTGGTGGGCCGTGTCCGTCCTGCACAACAGGGAGGAGAAAAGGCAGAGGAATTACCGACTGTTATAAGACATATTCAGACCTTCTGGGGCCTCTCGGAGTGCTCTTTTATCAGCAGTTTCACACGACACGGCCTTTCACCTAAAACCTGCACTGGATAGCGCGACGCTTGCTGTCGGCAGCCCTCCGCTAGGAGTAAGCGACCCGAAACTCCCAGCAATGCGATAATCAAGTAGTGAAAATGAAAATGTGGTCGACGGGCTCATAAATTTAAGTAGCCCAACTTCTACGGCATTTGTGCTCTCAACAACTCTTCGTCTACATATTAGGGGGGTTGGTGGGAGGGGGGGGGGGGGGGGCAACGAATTGTGTTTTCTTGTCGGTCATTGTAAAATATCAGTTCACAGAAGGTACCATGTGGCGTTCAGCTTTTTTTCCTCAGATGACAGAGCGGGGAGACAGGACTACAGCTGTGGCTCTCTCCCACAGGTACGCGGACACAACGTTTTGTAAATATTCCTGGCCGTGGTACTTGACAATGGCTTTGACATAAGTCCTATGTTTGTCAAGATAAAATTAGACTGCGTCCGAGAAAGAACATAAAGCGTTGCCGGATAACGGGGAAAAAGAGAGGAGTCATGAAGTTTCTTATTTCGTTTTTACATTTAGTCAAGTTTTGACAAAATGTTTTAACATAGAGGGGGGAATCGAGACGAGGGTCGTGGTGTATGTATGTGTGTGTGTGTGTGTGTGTGTGTGTGTGTGTGTGTGTGTGTGTGTGTGTGTGTGTATAGAGCGATTCAGAGTAAACTACTGGACCGATCTTTATGAAAATTTTCATGAGTTCCTGGGTATGATATCCCCTGACGTTTTTTTCTTTTTTTTGATAAATGTCTTTGATGACGTCATATCCGGCATTTTGTAAAAGTTGAGGCGGCACTGTCACACCCTCATTTTTCAATCAAATTGATTGAAATTTTGGCCAAGCAATCTTCGACGAAGGCCGGACTTTGGTATTGCATTTCAGCTTGGAGGCTTAAAAATTAATTAATGACTTTGGTCATTAAAAATCTGAAAATTGTAATTAAATTTTTTTTTATAAAACGATCCAAAACTACGTTTATCGTATTCTTCATCATTTTCTGTTTCCAAAAACATATAAATATGTTATATTCGGATTAAAAACAAGCTCTGAAAATTATAAATATAAAAATTATGATTAAAATTAAATTTCCGAAATCGATTTAAAAACAATTTCATCTTATTCCTTGTCCGTTCCTGATTCCAAAAACATATGGATATGATATGTTTGGATTAAAAACACGTTCAGAGAGTTAAAAAGAATAGAGATATAGAAAAGCGTGCTATCCTCCTCAGCGCAACCGCTACCCCGCTTTTCTGGATTGTTAATTTCACTGCCTTTGCCACGAGCGGTAGACAGACGATGCTACGAGTGTACGGTCTTGCGGAAAAAATGCAATGCGTTCAGTTTCATTCTGTGAGTTCGACTGAGCTTGACTAAATGTTATATTTTCGCCTCACGCGACTTGTTTTCTTTGTCCCCAAGGTCGATGGTTTAATAAATCAGTCATTCAAGCAATCAATCAGTCGTACAGTAAGATTGTTCATCCCCCCCCCCCCCCCCAGTGTTTGTTCACGTACGCGCGCGCGTGTGTGTGTGTGTGTGTTTATGTGTGTGTGTCAGTGTGTATGCGTGCGTGCGTGCGTGCGTGTGTCTGTGTGTTTGTGTGTAATTGCTTTTGTCCTGCGTAATCTTTGCGTACCAGCGACAGGGAATAAACGTTACCATCTCACGGAATCCGTCACTCTCAATCTAAATCTAGCTCGTAACTATTACACGCGGTATAACCATGATAACTGTACACATGGTTCAATTACATTTATAAAGTTTGCACAAGCACAATCCTTATATGTCACCCCGTCATCTAAGCGATGTTTCAACATGCACACACAAACCTTCTAAAACTAAAGGTCACACGACAGCTACACACAATTTATTAGAATACACACAAAAATGATCTCAACAGTTGACATTTAGCTGCAAGATGGTTCGTCAATAAATGAAAAATGACAGTCATGATCACGATTAACATGAAACAAGATGGGGCGAAAGAAGATATGACAGTCGAGACAGTCAAAACTTTGAAAGCCTTTTAAATGCATATTACAACGAGTCATTTTTATTTTACAACAAAATCACGTTTGGTCTACTCGTTCTGATATGTCATGAGATGTATATCTAGGTCAACAGAAAATATATTGCACAGTGTGCGAGTACGGTACAAAACAAAGTTTACTTACGGAAGAAGCCAGCTTTTTTCATCAGTTTTTTCTTGGATAAAATTTTCATAGCCTGCAAAAGAAGATAAATGATCGATGTTATTCTCGCAGTCAAGTAAGTCGGTTGTTTGTTTTCATGTCAAGAATAATCAAACAAACAGAAAAACGGAAAACAGAAAGAAAGAAAAAAAGAGAGAAAGAAAAAACGAGTAGCGTAAAGCGATATCCAAACAATGAGTCAATCTGTCGACCAAAAAGCGACCAAGACCACGCGGACTGATCTCGGTAAATGAAACGTTGAATAAACATATAGCATATCCAGATATTTTTGGGTTCAAGAAATCATAAAGAATACAATGAAATCACCTGTGCGTCTGTTATTGCAAATCTAATTTGAAGTCGAATGTTAATCAGTAAATTTTTTATTTTGTTTTTTAGTTTCGAAGCTGAAATGCAATTCCATAGTCCGGGCCGATTCATAGAATATTTGACTAACACAAAACAAAAACAAAAAACAATTGTGTTTGAATCCAGGACATTAGGACCTATATGGTTCAACCTGTTCAACCTGTCCAACCCAGGTCCAACTGACCTATTGTCCTCTGAGTCTGGAAACAACACTGATCTTCCATATACAAAGGTTGCGGCCATACATCTACATTATTGGTCTTAATCGCAGACCCAAGACAGCGTGTATCTACCGCGCCTCGAGAAGCACAACGCGCTGTACGTGCTAAATGATATCCGGACAACCCGCAGTCATTTGTGTCCTGGGGTAAGGCGATACCTGCACCATCATTACCGGTAATTACCGCTTTCTTCGTGCTAACTATCCATTTCCTCTGTCTGGTTGTTAGTGGACTATCATCAGAACCATGCTGATAATCTACTCTTTTGGAGCTGTGTCTAGTTAAGGTTCTGTGGCACCGGCACGGTTGGCCTAATGGTAAGGCGTCCGCCCCGTGATCGGGAGGTCGTGGGTTCGAACCCCGGCCGGGTCATACCTAAGACTTTAAAATTGGCAATCTGGAGGCTGCTCCGCTTGGCGTCTGGCATTATGGGGTTAGTGCTAGGACTGGTTGGTCCGGTGTCAGAATAATGTGACTGAGTGAGACATGAAGCCTGTGCTGCGACTTCTGTCTTGTGTGTGGCGCACGTTATATGTCAAAGCACCGCCCTGATATGGCCCTTCGTGGTCGGCTGGGCGTTAAGCAAACAAACAAACAAAAGGTTCTGTGGCAATAAGTATTTGTTTTCTTGGACTGTTTATTGACGCGGTTCTTGGGCTATTATCAGATCCATACAGAAAATAATTATACTCTTGTGGAGCTGTGTCTAGTTAAGGTTCTGTGGCAATAAGTATTTGTTTTCTTGGACTGTTTATTGACGCGGTTCTTGGGCTATTATCAGATCCATACAGATAATTATACTCTTTTGGAGCTGTGTCTAGTTAAGGTTCTGTGGCAATAAGTATTTGTTTTCTTGGACTGTTTATTGACGCGGTTCTTGGGCTATCATCAGATCCATACAGATAATTATACTCTTTTGGAGCTGTGTCTAGTTAAGGTTCTGTGGCAATAAGTATTTGTTTTCTTGGACTGTTTATTGACGCGGTTCTTGGGCTATCGTCAGATCCATACAGATAATAATGATTCTCTTTTTGAGCTGTGTCTGGGCAAGGTTCTGGGGCAATAAATATATTGTTTTCTAAGACTGTGCATTGATGCGGTTCTTTGACAGTTCGTTATTAGTTCAAGACACCCTCCTTCCCGTCTAAACAATCATGTAAATCATCTGACACTCCTACAGACTGTTGCAATGCATAAAAGCATCTTTCCACTTGTATACATACCAAGGGTCAACGACCTGGCAGCTTTTTCTACAAAGTGGGCAATTTTTGCTGGATAAGTTTTGCTGGTTGACGAAGGTGTCAGGTACAACATTAATGATTTACGATACCGATACATGCACAGCCTGGCGGTGGCGTTACGATTACGTTTCTACTGCTGATATATGGAAGTCACCGAGACAGACTTCGTTCTCGAAAAATCTTTGTCACTTTCTTTTGAAACATGCAGAAGAAGTGACCGAGTTTTTACGTGACGCCATTATTCACGTTAAGACGTCCTTTCGAACTTTATTCGTTTTTTGACGTCAGAGATTTTTCTTAGAAAAAGAGGATCAAAGGGAGACGTCTCGTTGTTTTTATTTCTTTATTTTTTTTTATCGATATCGTATCTCTTTTATTTAGTAAAAATGCCCCGACCAACGAAGAAACAGCCAGGCTGTGGATTTTGGCCATATTATTATCAGGATGCTCGTACGTCACGTACAAAGCGTGAGCGGATCTGTGATGATTTACAAGATGGTCCAACGCAATCCTGGTCTAGACAAGACAAGACAAGACAAGACAAGACAAGAAGACAATTAAGACAAGAGAAAATAAGATAAGATAAGATAAGATAAGATTTCATATACAGAGTAGTCCTGTGAGGTTACCCTCGTGGGAATTCGGGCTGCTTTCTCACTTGGGTAAACGAGCTGCCATACAAGATCTACAAGACGGTCTACGGAGAAGACAGGTAATCTAAGTAAATAGAATTAATGTTTGTACAGCATGTTCAATCGTTGATACGAGTTAGTTCTACCAAGCTCATGGATCTCTCTTTTCAAAACTGTCTGCCCCTGTTTGTTTTTTGTTAGTTTGTTGTCTCCCCGGTTGTCTGAATTATGAAAGGTTCTTGTTGCAAAATGTTTTTATTCTTTCTGCTATAGGGAACATCAACCGATACAAATAACTGCTGATTCTAGGTGGCTCGCCTTTGACAATGGGTAGGCCTACATCAAAACTAACGAAGCAACAAGAACGGCGCATTAGCAAAACACAGAGCGCAAACAAGCTAAAACCAACACCAATCAAACAAACACAACTTTTTGACTTTAATCTTACAAAAGAACCCCAAAGGACATATAATACAGATGTTAAACACCAAACAATCAAACAAAGAAACAAATACACGTTGTATTAGCTAAAAAGAGGACAAACTCACGTAATGCACATCATCTACTTCGTTGTATGCGAGCTTGACGATTCCATAGGATCCCTGAAAACAGGACAGAAAAAAAGTAAAGGCCAAATCACACAGATTGAACACCGGTCAATTAACCGATGTGGGAACCGAGTACAAAGAGAAATAAAAGTCGTTGAAGTGCCAGCAATTACATTCTATGGTTTCGCAGTAAAGGGTTGCAAATTGCATTCATTCGCTCGTCCGTCCGTAACTTCGTTTGTTTGTTCTTCCGTTCGTTCCTTCGTTAGTTCTGTCTGTCTGTCTGTCTGTCTGTCTCTCTCTCTCTCTCTCTCTGGTGTTTAAAACTGTCAGCTAGAAGACAAGGCACCACAATCGACCTTAACAATCGATCAAGTGAAATACATTTGATTACATAGTCAGCTTCACTTCCGAAAACATTTAACCCTAATCCAACGCGACAGCGAGCGGAATTTTTGGTGGTGGTTTGGTTTTATTGAATTTGGATTGGTTGGTTGAGGCTGCCTTTTTTCATGCGCGTGATAGCAGAATGTTCAAGGGGGTTCATGATTTAAGTGGCACCTAACTTGCTAGTGTTTGTTCGTTCGCTTTCTTTCTTTCTTTCTTTATTTGGTGTTTAACGTCGTTTTCAACCGTTCAAGGTTATATCGCGACGGGGAAAGGGGGGGGGGGAGGGATGGGATAGAGCCACTTGTTAATTGTTTCTTGTTCACAAAAGCACTAATCAAAAAATTGCTCCAGGGGCTTGCAACGTAGTACAATATATGATCTTACTGGGAGAATGCAAGTTTCCAGTACAAAGGACTTAACATTTCTTACATACTGCTTGACTAAAATCTTTACAAACATTGACTATATTCTATACAAGAAACACTTAACAAGGGTAAAAGGAGAAACAGAATCCGTTAGTCGCCTCTTACGACATGCTGGGGAGCATCGGGTAAATTCTTCCCCCTAACCCGCAGGGGGAATCGTTCGTTTGTTTGTTTGTTAGTGTGTTGGTTATTTTATTGGTTTGTTGGTTTGTTGATTCGATGCCAAAACTCAATAGTTTGTAAATTCTACATTTCGTTAATACAGCTGAATTGAATGGATTCTAGGAGGAGGGGTATGAAGGCGACACTTAACTGTCCGAGGCATTTGCTGCACATTTCCGATATATCCCAGCACCCACCCAGACCGCTCACCTTGCCTATCTCGTCCTTAAGGCGGTACTGGTTGAGCTGCGTGAAGCCGTCCCCGTCCGACACCGACACCCGGTGCGTCTCCATCGTCGGCTGCCGGCGCAGACGGGGGGAGGCGGTGGGGGAGGCTTGGGGGGAGTAGGGGAGGGCGGGGATGATGGGCCGCTGGCCGGAGCTCTGGGCGGTCAGGCGGTCCTCCGAGTGGCTGTAGACAATCTTGGGGGCGCGCTTGACGTACACCCCGGCCAGCTCCCCGGGCATGTGGGTGTCGGGGCTGGAGCTCAGCACGCTGTAGGAGGCGCAGGCACGGAGGTTGCTGGCGTTGCTAACCCCGCCGCTCCTGCCGTCCCCGCCTGCCCCTGAGGAAGACCCCGCGGCGTCGGTGAGCCCCGGGACGTTGAGGTGGCCTGTGGAGTCCACCCAGGTCAGACTGTGGCGCCTGGAGATCTCCACGCCCTCGTCCTGGAAGAGCGAGTCCAGGTTGTCGTGCGTGGCGGACGTGGAGCTGCGCCCAGAGTCGCTGGTCAGGTTGGACTGTTTGCGCTGCAGTGGGAACTTCTTCCGCCCCTCCCCGCTCCCTCCCTCCCCGGCAAGTGACGTCATGCCTTCCTCCACGCCCATCACCAGGTTCTCCTTCCCTCCTCCTCTGCCCCCTCCTCCTCCCCCAGAGTCGCCGGGCGGGGCCTTGGTGGGCCAGGAGGGGTCGATGTGTACGGCGGAGGTGGAGGCGGTGGTGGGTGTGGGGGTGGGAGAGGAGAGGCTGGAGGGGCCCACGGCGTTGCGCTTGTCTGACGGCTCATCGTGTATCTCTGTGCCCTTGTACGACGGACAGTTCCTGCAACACACGATAAACATATACAACCATTAGACTTAGGACAGAATATTATCTACTTGGTTTTTGAAAACACACACACACACTCACAGACAAACACACACACACACACACACTACACACACACACACACACACACACGCACGCACATACGACCGCTACAATTGAACGCGGCATTGAAGAACTGACCGCCCGTCACTCATAACGTTCATAGAGAAACCCAACAGCCTCGGTATGCCTGTCACAACGAGGTCTGAACAAATACTGCTTCCATACTAAAACCATCTCATTCAGTATTAGTGTATTCTCGCGTCACACAAAACACCGGTAAGACATGAAGCGCGGTGGACAGGTGTGGTTCCCTCGCGGGAATGATGTTAAGATCTAGAGCGGGGAAGGGTGGGGGGGGGGAGGAGCTGTTCGAAGTTCACATCTACTTCATTATTTAGATTTTACGTTTCCAACCAGCCAAACTCTGTCCCCGGTTATGAAAAATATGCACAAGTGCGTCATCACCTACCACATAGTTGCAGCACACATATACATTCCACGTGGACAGGCAGCTATCAACATAACACCACTTGAATGAAAACAAGCAGTCCACAAGCAAAACAGGAGCCTATGTTATCCGCATGTAAAAAAGTAATTAAAAAAAATCAAAAAACACCATAATCAACAAAAAACGCCTAAGTACTGTCAGTTTCCCAACGTGCAGATACAATCTTAGGAAAACAACTCCACACTATATTCAGTGTATAGAAACAGAAGACACGCAAAACGACTGAAGGCAGAAAATCACTGCGTCATACAAATAATAATAATAATAATACTAGCATCAATCACAATTTCTTTTCTATCAGAAGCCAGTGGCGTTTATTTCCGGTTGGAAACTGTCCGCTCTGAACGACTTTCTCCACTGAAAATAATGGTCGGTCACAAACTGTTCACAACAAGGTGTTTCAAGCAAAAATACAGAATTAAAAAAAAAACCAAACAACTGATACGCTCAGGGGGAAAATCACTAACAGATTGACTGCTGATCAAGAATCAAAACACAAGAATGACTGTTATTAAATTCTTAAACGTCACATACATTCTTGTTTTTGATACAGTGACACTATCTTAATTATGCAAGACAATACTGCCTCGATGAACACACTTTCAATCCGACTTTTTCACTTGTACCTTAAGACCTCCGAAAATCTGAAAAATCAGGTCTTAAAAAGGAGGGAGTTTGTTTGCTTGTTTGTTTGTTTGTTTGTTCGTTCATGGGCTGAAACTCCCACAGCTTTTACGTGTATGACCGTTTTTACCCCGCCATTTAGGCAGCCATACGCCGCTTTCGGAGGAAGCATGCTGGGTATTTTCGTGTTTCTATAACCCACCGAACTCTGACATGGATTACAGGATCTTTTTCGTGCGCACTTGGTCTTGTGCTTGCGTGTACACACGGGGGGGGGGGGGGGGGTGTTCGGACACCGAGGAGATCTGCACACAAAGTTGACTCTGAGAAATAAATCTCTCGCCGAACGTGGGGACGAACTGACGCTGACAGCGGCCAACTGGATATAAATCAAGCGCGCTACCGACTGAGCTACATCCCCGCCCTAAAAGGAGGGAGTCTTAAAATGGGGGTAAATCTACAGAAGTTATGAACAGAAAATCTGAACAATCAAAATATTAAAAAGGAGGGAGTCTTAAAATGGGGGTAAATCTACAGATGTTATGAACAGAAAATCTGAGCAATCAGGTCTTAAAAAGGAGGGAGTCTTAAAATGGGGGTAAATCTACAGATGTTATGAACAGAAAATCTGAACAATCAAAATATTAAAAGGTGGAAGTCTCAAATTAGGGGGTCTTAATAGGGGGGTTCCACTGTGTCTGTGTACGAAACATTACCGACCAGGAGGTACACAATTACAGCAAATACGCAAACGCTAACCCTGAAAAAAAGCTTCGCACTGCACTACCTCATCTTTCAATAACATTTCACGATCACACCCTTTGCATTTTCACCTCACAGTCTCATCCCTCCATTTGCACTTCAGTTTCTCATCTTTCAATAACATTTCACGATCACACCCTTTGCATTTTCACCTCACAGTCTCATCCCTCCATTTGCACTTCAGTTTCTCATCTTTCAATAACATTTCATCACACCATATCGCGCAATTCATTTGCTTTCATCACACCGTTTCATATTTTCATTGTCTTATCTTTCATATCTATCAATCCATTTGCATGAGAACATCATGATTACACTGCCTTTCTCGGCAAAAACGATGAATTGTACGTTAAAATTTGTTTAAAACCAAACACTTCCCACGCGCAGGATAAGTGCATCGTCAGACATCAGAAGCAATAAATCCGTATTTACACTCAACAGGGACAGCATTTTCCCCTGACTTTCTATTTAAGAAGGAATCAAAGAAAAACAACACCCACTACGTTTGCGCATCGACGTGAGAAGGTCTTCTTGCGGATTCTCACTTTTTTTTTCTTTCTTCTTTCTGTCAGACTTTCTCTTTGCGAGAAAAACAAAAATTGTTGGTTGTGTTAGAAAAACTATAAAGCACTCTCCCTCTTGCCAAGACAGTTGGGCTCACCATCTCTTGTTTAGCCAGGCTGTTGCTGGGAATAGGACCATCCCTCTTCTTAGACACATAACACAAATCAACTTATTTTTTGCGAGAACAAAAATTGAAATAAAATAAATTTTATTACAATAAAATAATTTGACAAATTATTATTTAAGAAAAGACTGCTTGTTGTGGGGAGGTGGAACGTTTTTATTGATAATATTTCTAAAAAAAAACTAAAAAAACTACCACTGGCTTTGACAACAAAATTCCAACTGTGCACAAAGAGCACCTATGCTGTTCATTTTTGGAATGTGACCAAGTGGAGGGTTGATCTTGTCCCATGTAAAGCCTGACCAGATCCCAGACGGTGATCCGAACCTAGGAAGGAGGTTGCCTTAAACGAGAGTTCTGTGCAGCAACCTGTCTTTAAGAATATTACAACACCCACAGAACATCTTCTATTGGGTCGTATTTGGTCATTTGCAGATTTGTACACTATGCAGCTGCAACCAGCAGGGTATTATTACGGTAACAATCGCAGACACACAGAACAATCAACTTGTATACACCGGATGCATATCAGGTCAAATTACGCCGATTTTTCGCAGCAATTTGCGATATTTCACACAAACATTTCCGGGAAACTCTCCTAAAATCTGTTATTTCTGCAATTCCCCTACAAAAACGCTTGTGTCGCTCAACCACCTTTTCGTGGCGTATTATTCTCACATCGGGATGTCATCTTTTCGTATCACTTTCGCTTAATTGAGTCTCACGTGGATCCGACCAGGGAAGCGGTAGCGTGCTGATTGTGATGAATTGGCGCCATTTCCATACGGCGCATTTCCATATCTGATACACGGTGTCGCTTCCACTTGTCCTGATATCTCCCGACTTTGCCTTCACTAAATCCCACAGACAACGTGTCACCTGCGGCTGTTCTGGTTTATTTATCCTCTACTGTCTCCTTTGCTTTTTCCGCCACCCTTGGTCCTAGGTTGTAAAATTTGTTTCTGTCGGTTTGTGTTTTTGTCATCTGTGAAAATACGATTTGCTTCTCTTTTCTCCCCGAAGCGCAGCTGCGTACATTTCCTGAGTTGTCAAAACAATCGGCCTTCTTTAGACTAGTTGTTCAACTGGTGACATCCATCACCCATACGTTTCTCACTCAAGATAATACATTTGTGTATGTCCATTTTTGTTCGCTTTTCGCCCAAAACCTCAGGGTGTATATGGAACATCGGCTTTTCCATTGACATAAGAACATCATGTGTAAGCCAGACCTAAACTACGGACACTGTGAACTTCGCATGCGAAAACATGATTTGCTTCTCCTTTCTCCCTAAATCGCAGCCGCGTGCACCTCCTGCGTTTTGCATAATCACATCATGTGCCTTCTTCTTCCGCGCATCAGACACAGAAACTGTCTGCCTCTATTGGCATTTTTTTTTCTCCCAGCAATTTGTTTCAGCTTGTTTCCAACACACACAAAAAGTGTCTGTATGGGTACATTCTATTTTTCATTGAGACTATAAATCCTGGGGAGGGTGTTTGTGGTTGTTGTTGTTTGGGTTGTTGTTGTTTGGGTTGTTTTGTTGGGTTTTTGTTGTTGTTGGCTGTTTGGTCAACACCGTTTCTGTTCTTATATCTAATGTCTTAAGTTCGTTCGCACGCCCATCTTGTCCAAAATTTAAACTCACAAGATCTGTTTCTGTTGGTATGTCCAATATTTTTGTTCGTTCGCCAATCTTGTGCAAAATCTAGAATAACAAGAAACTGTCCTTCTCGTGTAAACCATCTTATCTTGTTCATCACCATGGAAACGTCCAGGCTTTTGCACGTGATACACGCATCCTTCCACTTTGACACGTACCAACACTCTACAGCCTGGCTGCTTCTTGTTGTGCACATTACGACTTTCCTTGCTGAATACCAATATATTTCGTCGCTGACACTAAACTGGAAACATTAATGTGTACAAATGTGGCTTTGAACAGTAAGCTGGCAGGCTGTTGATTGTCGGCATGTGCTCATCCTGTGTAAACGCCTGGGCGAATTAATGGTGATCTTCAAGATGGCTTACACGGCGAGGAATGTATCTGTAAGAGACTTATCTGAGATCCCCTGGCATGAACAACATATAATTATATGCGTATGTTGTCTTATTGCTTCCAAGCCCTGTAAGCCTAAAGCGAGAGGAAAAACCTTGAATTCATGATACATGTACTCACATACATCTGTGCTTTTCACCCCAAGTCTCTGTCACGCAATGAATACTACCCTTCTTATCAGTTCCAAATTGCAGACACCGTATTCCTAGCAGGTACCACGTCTGATTGAAGACAACACTGACAATCTCATCAGACAGCAATAAATGAATGTGGGAGCGTGTGATTATTTCATTTCTTCTTCGGCTGTCATTGTGTGATCAATGTCACGACCTTGGCTCGTTTATGGCTGCAGCGTGTGAATACAACCAACATCCATGATGGAAAAATAATAAAGAGTACCAGTGAGGAAAAAACCCACGAAGATAAACACAGAGATATAACATTCCACATGTCCATAAAAAGTCAGTAAGTTGTTCGTTATGACCTTATTCTCGTCCGGTAATGATCGCAAATAGTCCAAAGTTTGTACACGTATCAGCATTTGACTTAAAGGCACAGTAAGCCTCCCGTAAACAATCACAGAGCTCCCCGAGCGTCTACATACAGTACAACACGGGGGATAACCGGTCAAATGCCGAACAGAAGCCGAATGCCGCTCATGACACGTGTGAAGGCAAGTTTTGTCTGTTTTCTAGGTATTGTTTGATTTATGTCGGGATTTAAGGTAAGCTACTGATTCAGCGATGACTAAATTTGTTTCTCGATGCATAAAAAGTCAGGGAGCGATTGATATTTGCCCGTAAATATCCTTCAAAGCTGAAAATGTCCGCGATCGAGCACCGGAAATGGCTGTTCGATGGGTTTTGCAAGTAGAAATGTGCTTTATTTCACCAAATCAGCTCGTATTTGGTATGGGTACGGGATTCTAGAGGACGAAGGAGTCATAAGAGGTGCAAAGAAGTGCTATTTGGGAGTAGAATAAATCTTCCGAGACAGTAGACAAGAGAAGGTCATATTTGAGAGAGGAGCGCGTAGGCCGATTGTCTTTCCGACAAGCGAATGATACAGCAGATTAATCATTCGTTTTGACCAGAAACCTAGTCTCTAGTTTTTATGAATGAGTTTTTTAATTAAAACAATCACGAGAACTCTCTCGCTTAGCCTAATGGCTGTTCGATGGGTTTCGCAAGTAGAAATGTGCTTTATTTCACCAAATCAGCTCGAAAAATTTGACATCGGTTTGGTATATATATATATTTTTTCTAATCCTACCGCGAACTGGATAGCAGACGCGGCACGACTGTTGCACCACACTTTGAAGTAATCCCACACTTTGAAGTAAATTACTTCAAAGTGTGGGGATGTGCCCCACACTTTGAAGTAAACCCATTTTTTACTTCAAAGTGTGGGGGGATCTTCCCACACGTTGAAGTAAACTCAGTTTTTACTTCAAAGTGTGGGGGGATCTTCCCACACTTTGAAGTAACTTACTTCAAAGCGTGGGACTTTTGCATTGCCTGTTTGAGCCTGATGATTTTGTCAAAAAAATGGCAGTCTTTTGGATGAGTGAACAGAAAAAGTGAGCGAGCCAAGAAACATAGTGATGTTTGTTATCAGGCTTTAAAGGCATATGTACGCGCTCCCGTGTTTACAAAGTGTAGTTTGCCCATAATCGATGTCAAACGCACCATAAGACCATGTAATGACGATATGTCGCCATGCGCGGACCATATATATACATGCATTACAGCTTGTTCTAGCCTCTGAAAAAGTGAGGATGTCAACAAAGACGCGGAGTTATTTCCCTTGCGTCAACGCTACCTCTGTTGGCAAATCTATAAATAGGACGATCTAGATCAAAATAAAAATTCAAATATCTCAACATTTAAGGGGTCCTAGACCACAATATCTTGCAGGGAACTTAATTTAGCATGTCTCCAGCTGTGGGTAAAGCAATTAGCGTGTATAGTCATCGAGTACATATGGCTTTAAGCAATGTCCCATTGTTGAGTGTGACGAAAACTCGTGGTGACGATTTTAAAACATGTTGGGTCACGCATGGTCCAATCTTACATGGTCCAACCTTACATGGTCCAACATTACATGGTCCAACCTTACATGGTCCAATCTTACATGGTCCATATATATTATTGGACCATGTAAGATTGGACCATGTAAGATTGGACCATGTAAGATTGGACCATGTAAGGTTGGACCATGTAAGGTTGCACCATGTAAGGTTGGACCATGTAAGGTTGGACCATGTAATATTGGACCATGTAAGATTGGACCATGTAAGGTTGGACCATGTAAGATTGGACCATGTAAGGTTGGACATGGTAAGGTTAGACCATGTAAGGTTGGACCATGTAAGGTTGTCCATGTAAGGTTGGACCATGCAAGGTTGGACCATGCAAGGTTGGACCATGTAAGATTGGACCATGTAAGGTTGGACCATGTAAGATTGGACCATGTAAGATTGGACCATGCAAGGTTGGACCATGCAAGGTTGGACCATGTAAGATTGGACCATGTAAGGTTGGACCATGTAAGGTTGGACCATGTAAGATTGGACCATGTAAGATTGGACCATGTAAGGTTGGACCATGTAAGGTTGGACCATGTAAGGTTGGACCATGTAAGGTTGGACCATGCGTGACCCAACATGTTTTAAAATCGTCACCACGAGTTTTCGTCACACTCAACAATGGGACATTGCTTAAAGCCTGATAACAAACATCCCTATGTTTCTTGGCTCGCTCACTTTTTCTGTTCACTCATCCAAAAGACTTTGCCATTTTTTTTGACAAAATCATCAGGCTCAAACAGGCGATGCAAAAGTCCCACGCTTTGAAGTAAGTTACTTCAAAGTGTGGGAAGATCCCCCCACACTTTGAAGTAAAAACTGAGTTTACTTCAAAGTGTGGGAAGATCCCCCCACACTTTGAAGTAAAAAATGGGTTTACTTCAAAGTGTGGGGCACATCCCCACACTTTGAAGTAATTTACTTCAAAGTGTGGGATTACTTCAATCAATCAATCAATGAGGCTTATATCGCGCATATTCCGTGGGTACAGTTCTAGGCGCTCTGCAGTGATGCCGTGTGAGATGAAATTTTATACGGCCAGTAATTGCAGCCATTTCGGCGCATATTTACCTTTCACGGCCTATTATTCCAAGTCACACGGGTATAGGTAGACAATTATTAACTGTGCCTAAGCAATTTTTGCCAGGAAAGACCCTTTTGTCAATCGTGGGATCTTTAACGTGCACACCCAATGTAGTGTACACGGGGGGGGGGGGGGGGGGGGAGTTCGGACACCGAAGAGAGTCTGCACACAAATTTGACTCTGAAATAAATTTCCGCCGAACCTGGGATCGAACTCACGCTGACAGCGGCCAACTGAATACAAATCCAGCGCGCTACCAACTGAGCTATATCCCCTTCAAAGTGTGGTGCAACAGTCGTGCCGCGTCTGCTATCCAGTTCGCGGTAGGATTAGAAAATATATATATATATATACCAAACCGATGTCAAATACGAGCTGATTTGGTGAAATATAGCACATTTCTACTTGCGAAACCCATCGAACAGCCATTAGGCTAAGCGAGAGAGTTCTCGTGATTGTTTTAATTAAAAAACTCATTCATAAAAACTAGAGACTAGGTTTCTGGTCAAAACGAATGATTAATCTGCTGTATCATTCGCTTGTCGGAAAGACAATCGGCCTACGCGCTCCTCTCTCAAATATGACCTTCTCTTGTCTACTGTCTCGGAAGATTTATTCTACTCCCAAATAGCACTTCTTTGCACCTCTTATGACTCCTTCGTCCTCTAGAATCCCGTACCCACACCAAATACGAGCTGATTTGGTGAAATAAAGCACATTTCTACTTGCAAAACCCATCGAACAGCCATTTCCGGTGCTCGATCGCGGACATTTTCAGCTTTGAAGGATATTTACGGGCAAATATCAATCGCTCCCTGACTTTTTATGCATCGAGAAACAAATTTAGTCATCGCTGAATCAGTAGCTTACCTTAAATCCCGACATAAATCAAACAATACCTAGAAAACAGACAAAACTTGCCTTCACACGTGTCATGAGCGGCATTCGGCTTCTGTTCGGCATTTGACCGGTTATCCCCCGTGGTACAAGCATACTTCCATTTGAACGCTCACCGAACGGGAACATCCTGGCTGCTTTCTGTCGAGCGTGAGAAATTTTCAAAGAATTTATTTTCGTGGACTTGCTCCTCTACAACAATGGCGCCTCGTTTTGGTGCTGGACGGCTGTTATGAATATTCAATACCGGAAATCACGCCCGGACAGTAAACCTCCCGTAAACCATCACAGATACTGTCAGGCTTTTACACACAGTACAAACACCCTTCCATTTGAACGCTCACCAAACGTGAACATCCTAGGTGCCCTACGCAAAAAGCGAGCAATGTTTAAAGAATTAATTTTGCAGATTGTCTCGAACACTTTTTGGACCCATCCTGAACTCAGGTCAAAAATGAGTTACTTCCCTTCGGGTCTCATTCTATCGATGTAAACTGGCGATAGCCGTGGATCGATGATTATCAGAATGTTTTTGGACCGTGGCGCGTTTTTGTGCTAGACCTAACTTTTAAAATCTAAACTAAATTGACAGCTTGTTACACAAACATTCTTTAATCATAAAAGAATTCTTTTTTCATCAAGACAAGATCAGTACAATTCGAAGTTGTGAAAGTTTGAAAAACGAAAAGCCCTGAAGCAGGGTCACGCAAGGGTCGTAGCAGACGACGGTTTATGCATATCGCCGTTCCTCTCAACAGTCAAAAGCCATCGCTAGAGTTCTTGTGAACCACAGCCGTTTGTTTCGTGCATAAAAACGTGCTATTGTAGAAAAGCTCACATCGAGTCGCATTCAAATGACTAACTGACGACTACATTGTGAAAAAGGGAAACTGGATCACACGGGTTCACGATGGCTCAGGGGTAAGATAAACCACGCAAAAATAAATTATTTGAAAATTGTTCGCTCTTTACGGAGGGCACCTAGGATGTTCTCAAGCGGTGAGTGTTTAAATGAAAGTGTGTTTGTACTGTGTGTAAAAGCCTGACCGTATCTGTGATGGTTTAAGGGAGGCGTACTGTGCCTTTAAGACGACTCTGACAACACTTTTCAGTTGAGACGACTGTGCCAGACTGTGGATCTTGATTCACAACCCTACAAATATCGGCCAACAAGTGGGTGATACCTCGTGTGTGCTTCTGTCAAATTCACATAAAGTGCTTCCATCTCTCCTTTATTCACGCGTAAGATTGTGTGTGTGTGTGTGTGTGTGTGTGTGTGTGTGTGTGTGTGTGTGTGTGTGTGTGTGCGTGTGTGTGTGCGTGTGTGGCGTGTGTGCGTGCGTGCGTGCGTGCGTGTGTGTGTGTGTGTATATTTTATGAGAAGGGGGGGGTTCAACTCCAAATCATAAAGTTACGCTCACACTATATACGATATATACCGCTACCTTCAGATACGCTCTCTTCAAAGGCTCTCTCTCGCACGACTGTAAAGGCGCACAGCCAGCAAGGGCTTGAAGCCGGTTCCATGGACTTGCGGTGGTAACACTGACAGTCGGACCACTGCTTCGTCACCCGACTGTGGTTGTCAGAACACGGAGCTGGGGGAGGGCAGCCCTGTAATCGGACCCGTGCGAAGAGGCACAGTTTGCCGACTGAAATATTTTTCGTGATACCCGATTTTGTCGGATTACTGCATTTCATTCGCTCAACTGCAGTTGACCCGACTGTGTTGCTGACCCATGAAACCGACCCCTGCAGTAAATCAAACCTACCAGCAATCGTTCAGGCTTTAGTCTGTGATCCCTTTCTGTCTGATGGTTCCATGCAAGGGGTCGATCAGCGACAAACACCATCATCGCTCAGTCGACGCCACGCAGACAATGGAAATCGCAGGGAGATCACCACACTGCCAATGATTCAGTTCAACGACCCGGGGCCTTAAACCCTGTGATCAACTCAGGCACCTGGCCATTCACATGTACCATAACGTCAACGCAAAAGTGGCATAACCATATAATTATATGGTTCTCGAGCTTGTTTACATTCCACTGGGGCGGAACGATGTTTATGTGCTTGGTACGCTTCTAATCAGTAAAACGGTTATTATGGTTTATCGTCTCTTCAGCAGTCATTGCTAATCGAGACAGCAGTAAAACGGAAGCACCAGGGTGTTATAGTGTGGACTGTTAACCAAGGATCGTGAATGCACAGTTGGTAATGAACTTTGCTAATCAAATGGGATCACGAAATGGTCAATGAATCAGCAGACAATCCACGACAGGCAGCCTGAGATCCACTCGGCCTATGTGGGACAGGGCAGCTAGTGGACCCCTCCGATGCGGAAAGCTTAACCACGTGGACAGGGAATCAGCAGAAAATGTCTGGCCACAACATTCGATCCCCAGGCTACGGTACCTAACGACGGTCCTTTATTGAGACCGAATGTGACTTCGCGAAGACTTTGTGAAGTCTTTTTACCGAAAATTCAGTACCAAATCTTCGCCAAATGAATACCAGGCTTTAGGGCTTCATAATCTATGGAGTAGGGGTATCATCAGCAATCGATACAGAAACGTTGCAATCAAAGTGTACCAAATTAACCTTACCATCACTTGGCCATTGCCGCACCATAGAAGTACGCACCGGGACAGGGGGGTGGTCAAAAGGTCAACGAATCAGCAGCTAATTACTGGACTTTGCCGGCGGTCAGCATGTTCTCTGCTGCTCAAGAACACGATGACCACCGGGGTCGTCCAGCCTATAAGATAGAAACGGTCAATCAACGCTTGATACTAATTCAACATCACTCTTATTACTCCTCGCCCGATGGCTTGGGAACGGTGAAAGGGCTATTGGAGGAACCACTCTAATCGGTAGACAGGCGCTGTCGTCAGTTGGTGCCCACGGGGCAGCGATACATGCTGAAGTACACAGGCAATTGCGAGAACAACGCCTGGACAACGACTCAGCAGAAAAAGCCGAGGGCTCAGGCTCTAATTCCTGGACCTTGGTGCAGATTGATTCTTCGAAATTTACGGTTCTGCGAGTCAGGAGACAAAGAAAATTGCCTGAGATATATACTCTTTAAACAAAGTTAAGAACCGGTAAAACAAATGTATACAATCTTTTAAAACAAATTGCAAAATATCAAAGGTTCAATTATCTAAATCGAAGTTCCCTTTTTTAACATTCATACAAATGTTCGGCAGACAGTTCTATTGCGCCATGCTAAACGCGTTTACAGATTCTGCTTTTTGTGGGAAAATGGAGTGGTTTTCAATGTACTATGACATCGACACAAAACTAACATGCCAGGGAAAAAACTTGTAATGCATGCATTTCAAACGTGGTCGCCATTTTGTGGTTAAAAGCTGGGACACTGACGAAGTAATCCACCGTAGCCACATGCGTCCACGACGTAAACATTTTCTTGACCGGTCCTTAGCTTTTTTGAAGGGTATTATAGAAAGGGTGAATGCTCTGAAACTGGATCAGGGCATAATAAACAACAGTAGAAGCGAAACTTCATCACGATGTGTGAGTTATTTTTTTCATCAAATACGAAAAGAAAACACGAACAAATCGGGAAAGCTACCAAAATGAAATGAGGACAAACAGAGAAAACAAGAAGAGCAAACGCTCGATCGAGTCACTTTCGCAGTTCTGAATATTATATGAGGCATCAGATGGACAGGAAGAAATTGCTATTCACAACACAATGAGTCACGTTCACATAAAATTTGAGCCCGGTCACTTTTATAGTTTCCGAGAAAAGCCCAACGTTAAGTTGTGTGTTGCCGAACAGAAAAGGCTAGTTATCTCCCTTGTTTTTCTGATAACGTTCGTAAAAGGCTACAGATGTAAATACTTTGATGTAAAGAATAATCCTACAAAGTTTCAATCACATCCGATGAACTTTGTCAAAGATATAAAATGTCTAATTTTTCCTTTGACGCTGACCTGTGACCTTGAAAAAGGTCAAAGGTCAACGAAACCATCGTTAAAGTGTAGAGGTCATTGGAGGTCACGACTAAACAAAATATGAGCCCGATCGCTTTGATAGTTTCCGAGATACTTTGTCAAAGATATAAAATGTCTAATTTTTCCTTTGACGCTGACCTGTGACCTTGAAAAAGGTCAAAGGTCAACGAAACCATCGTTAAAGTGTAGAGGTCATTGGAGGTCACGACTAAACAAAATATGAGCCCGATCGCTTTGATAGTTTCCGAGAAAAGTCCAACGTTAAAGTGGTGTCTACGGACGGCCGGCCGGCCGGACGGCCGGCCGGACAGACTAACACTGACCGATTACATAGAGTCACTTTTTCTCAAGTGACTCAAAAACCACATATAAAGCTCGATAAATAAAAACAACAAATAAAAAAAGAGAGTGTTAAAAAAAACACGTGAGAATAAATCCACAGAACAAACAAACAGAGAAGATGTTTTTAACGTATTACGAAAACACAAACCAAAATTAGACCGAAAACAGCGGGTTTACGCCAATCCATGTACATGTTCAGTAGATTTAGCCTTCTTTTTTCTCTGTCTCTCTTTATTTTTTGAAGAAAACATTCGATATTTAACAAAACAAAACAACTAAACAGTATAAGACACAATTAGAAGGTCAACGAGGTTAAATATCTTCCCTGAGTTTCAGACCTCCATACATCTACATCTCTCTCTTGGTTTGTTTTCTGGGGCAAAGTGGCGAAACCTTCCAAGTTTTCTCTAGCTCTGCTGAAGTCGGCAGCGTGAGAAACGTGACACCGAATCAATATTCAAACAGGACGCACGAGCCAATGAACGCAACGCTTCGTGTCAGGCAGATAGATATCGGGCAAAGAAATTGACAAATCGTTTTCAACAATCAAAACCCAAGCAATCTTCAGCTAGGCTGAGTTGTGTGTGTGTGTGTTTCTTTTTTTATGGTTTCAAAAGATTTGTAACATGAAAATTTATTGTTTAAGTCAAAATTAAAACGACCCTTAGGGCACCCACACGTACAGGCTGAGTGTTTGTGTGTGTGTGTGTGTGTGTGTGTGTGTGTGTGTGTGTGTGTGTGTGTGTGTGTGTGTGTGTGTGTGTGTGTGTGTTCCTTTTTTCAGGGTTTGAAAAGATTTGCAACAGGAAACTATTCATTTCATTTATTTCAAGTCAAAATTAAAACAAGTCGCGTAAGGCGAAATTACTACATTTAGTCAAGCTGTGGAACTCACAGAATGAAACTGAACGTAGTCCGCCGCTAGTGCAAAAGGCAGTGAAAGTGACGAGCCTGTTTGGCGCGGTAGCGGTTGCGCTGTGCTTCATAGCACGCCTTACTGTACCTCTCTTCGTTTTAAGTTTCTGAGCGTGTTTTCAATCCAAACATATCATATCTATATGTTTTTGGAATCAGGAACCGACAAGGAATAAGATGAAATTGTTTTGAAATCGATTTCGGAAATTTAATTTTGATCATAATTTTTATATTTTTTAATTTTCAGAGCTTGTTTTTAATCCAAATATAACATATTTATATGTTTTTGTAATCAGAACATGATAAAGAATAAGATGAACGTAAATTTGGATCGTTTTATAAAAAATTTTTTTTTTTACAATTTTCACATTTTTAATGACCAAAGTCATTAATTAATTTTTAAGACACCAAGCTGAAATGCAATACCGAAGTCCGGCCTTCGTCGAAGATTGCTTGGCCACAATTTCAATCAATTTGATTGAAAAATGAGGGTGTGACAGTCCGCCTCAACTTTTACAAAAAGCCGGATATGACGTCATCAAAGACATGTATCGAAAAAATGAAAACAACGTCCGGGGATATCATTCCCAGGAACTCTCATGTAAAATTTCATAAAGATTGGTCCAGTAGTTTAGTCTGAATCGCTCTACACACACACAGACAGACAGACACACACACACACACACACACACATACACACACACATACACCACACCCTCGTCTCGATTCCCCCCTCTACGTTAAAACATTTAGTCAAAACTTGACTAAATGTAACGACCCTAACGGCACACAAGCGTACAGTGTACAAATTACACACAATTTTCACCAGACACTTGTCTTTTTACATTTAGTCAAGTTTTGACTAATTGTTTTAACATAGAGGGGGAATCGAGACGAGGGTCGTGGTGTATGTATGTGTGTGTGTGTGTGTGTGTGTGTGTGTGTGTGTGTGTGTGTGTGTGTGTGTGTGTGTGTGTGTGTGTGTGTGTGTCTGTGTCTGTGTGTGTGTGTCTGTGTGTCTGTGCGTGTGTGTGTTTAGAGCGATTCAGACCAAACTACTGGACCGATCTTTGTGAAATTTTACATGAGAGTTTCTGGGAATGATATCCCTGGACTTGTTTGTCTTTTTTTCGATAAATACCTTTGATGACGTCATATCCGGCATTTTGTAAAGTTGAGGCGGCACTGTCACACCCTCATTTTTCAATCAAATTGATTGAAATTTTGGCCAAGCAATCTTCGACGAAGGCCGGACTTTGGTATTGCATTTCAGCTTGGTGGCTTAAAAATTAATTAATGACTTTGGTCATTAAAAATCTGAAAATTGTAAAAAAATAAATAAATTATAAAACGATCCAAATTTACGTTCATCTTATTCTTCATCATTTTCTGATTCCAAAAACATATAAATATGTTATATTTGGATTAAAAACAAGCTCTGAAAATTAAAAATATAAAAATTATTATCAAAATTAAATTTTCCAAATCAATTTAAAAACACTTTCATCTTATTCCTTGTCGGTTCCTGATTCCAAAAACATATAGATATGATATGTTTGGATTAAAAACACGCTCAGAAAGTTAAAACGAAGAGAGGTACAGAAAAGCGTGCTATCCTTCTCAGCGCAACTACTACCCCGCTCTTCTTGTCAATTTCACTGCCTTTGCCATGAGCGGTGGACTGACGATGCTACGAGTATACGGTCTTGCTGAAAAATTGCATTGCGTTCAGTTTCAATCTGTGAGTTCGACAGCTTGACTAAATGTTGTATTTTCGCCTTACGCGACTTGTTTAATTTCATTTTCGTTTTATATTTTGTACCCAACATCTTTACACCCGCGGATACTATTTCGTTTTCGCTGAAATGTGAGTTTTTGCGGACAATTCCATGCCTCGGTATTTCTCAGATAACTGCCGACGCACTGAAAGCGAAAGATTGAGTAGCTGAACAAAGGACGAGAAACGTTCAACCTTTGGTGTTCATGTCGCACTTCGGGAATCACAAATTAATGAAGCCAGAACTTTGATAACAGTTTCAAATAACAATGGCATTTAAAGATACATATGTCCTCATGTGAGCGATCATGGCACTTAATAAATTCAGCACACACAAACATGCCACTCTCAACAGAGAGCAGTCGGATTGTTTTTATGTCTTTTTACACCCCCGGTATAGGGGTGTGTATATGATTCGGTCGATGTGTTTGTTTGTTTGTTTGTTTGTTTGTTTGTGTGTTTGTGTTCGCATATAGATCTCAAGAATGAACGGACCGATCGTCACCAAACTTGGTGAACAGGATCTATACATTCCTGAGACGGTCCTTACAAAATTTGGGACCAGTCAAACACACGGTTAGGGAGTTATTGGTGGATTAAGATTCTACAAGGACTTATAGAGGGACATATTAATGGTCAAAGGGAAATAACCTTCTCAGTTGGTGGCAGTGAGAATGGTTATTTCCCTTTGACCAACGGGGGTGTTTTTCCTACCTCGGAGGAATTTCTTGTTTATTATGTGTCCATTTTTTTCCATTTCTTTATTGTACCATCAGGTCGCTTCCTCCCACTGAAAAGTAAGCAGCAACAAAGTCGTGCTACCCAGGGGTGTGCGTGTTTCGGTGTAATTAATAAGCCACCTGCATTTATGGCAGAATGACTGACGTCTTTTAAGTGCAACTGTGGTGACATGTATACCGTCTCTGAGTCGACCCGTGTCCGTCCCAGCCCAGATTCGAACCCGTGAGCCGGGAATCCCAATTCCAGTGCTCTACCAACTGCATGAGCTATCGGGCCGGGAGAATGCTCTTGACTTGTTCCATGTAACATCCTGGGCAGATCTGAGGTGGTGGGTATGCTTGCTTTCACTAGAAAGATGGCACCTTCAAGTGTTGGGAATGACGGGCGCAATGGCCTAGTGGTCAAGACGTTAGCTTAAGGGGTGTTCGAATCCACGCCGCGTCTGTTGGGTTAAGGGTGGAGATTTTAGCAATCTATGTGCATACCTGCAAGTGTCTCATCCCCCTTCGTGTGTGCCCACGAGACCAAGTATGCACAGTAAAGATCCTCTCATGCATGTCAGATTTTGGTGGGTTATAGAAACACGAAAACACCCAGCACGCGATCCCCGGAAACGGAGTATACGCCGTCATTCGGACATACATGTATCATGCAACACTCGATTGTACGTCGGAGTTGCAGAAGAAGAATAGAAGACGAAGCAAGAGGTTTTGTTAGAACTGTCTCCTGACAAGTCCAACAATTAGGAGCATCGCAAGAACAAGTATGCCGGGGGACAAAATACGATCAAAGCACTTCAACAAGAAAAGTTTATTATCACTAGTAATTCATTAATTATCATCAGCTGTGTCAATTCTTCCGACAGAACCAACACTATCATTACAATTAACGCTGTTATCTTCACTATATTTTTTACAATCAAGAAAACAGCAAACATCCATTACTGCGGAATTACTCTCACTGGGAAAGAGCAGGAAAACAGTGCTTGACAAAACATCCACTCCACTCCACGCCACCAGGACCATCATCATCATCATCATCATCATCACCATCATCATTACGACTGCCGGGCTCTTATCCACCCCGGGACCCTGAGCGAGAATCAGAAACTCATTTCCGACTGGTTCATCCGCCAGGCCTATCCATCTCTGGCCTAAGCCCGAAGGACTGCCGCCTCGCCAAGATTCCCGCCCCCCTGGACAACGTCGCTTGGTACCGCACACGCCACCTTCTCCATCGTCTACTTCCCCCAGGATACAGCCTACGCCTGATATCTTTACCAGTCTCTCTCCTTCCTTACTCTTTGAGTTCCTGAAAGTCCGTCGACGCACCGAGTTGTGTTTGGATGACAAAGTGGCAAAACCTTCCAAGGATTCTCTACATATGATCAGTTCAAGTTGGCAGCGTTTCACGAAAAGAGAAACACCGGTCCTTTGACGGAAAAATCTGTCTTTGGAAGCAGGGTCCAGTTTGAGCGTTTCAGTGTCGACAGAATGCCGAAACGTCTGTCAAATAACTGAGAACTTTGCCACCATTTTGGCAGATTTGACAAACATTGATCATGGCCGAAGGAGTGCCGCAAAGAACTGGCTTATATTTCTCAAAACTTTCGAAACTGTAATGGCAATTTCGGCAAAATTGACAAAGAAAATGAATCCCAGCGACAACTCTATAGTGTTAGTTAGTTAGTTAGCTATTGCTTTTCGGGTCCAGCGGACCATAATAGGCCAAATCAGGACCCCCTCTATAGTGTCCGCATGGGTGTTCTACATTTTAGGTAGAACAGGAATTCCGAACAATTCAACCTCTTGGCCGTGAAATCAGATCCTTCTTTTTCATGTGCGCTAGAGGGAAATGTTAAATTAAAGCAAAAGCAGACACAAAGCTTTTCCCACCAAGAATATTACCGGTGTGATCTAAACTTGTCTCAGACAAAATATATGTGAACGGCAGGTGTATGACACGGGGAAGGTTATTACTGCTTATTAAAAACACACATCAGCATAACACCATGCAACCAAATGATCAGACAGCAGGAAGTGGGTTTTTTTTTAACCATGAATAGCGAATTTGAATGCCTTACTAGATCTGAGATGAGTTACATGGGAAGAAGGGTATGTAAAAAGCAGAGAGCTAAAGGCTACGTTCCCGTCGCGATATAACCTTCGTGGTTGAAAACGACGTTAAACACCAAATAAAGAAAGAAAGGCTACGTTTACACGATGGCGTTTCATTTCTAGTTTTTCTTCTTTGATTGTTTGCTTGCTTGTTGATCAATTATTAGAGTTCTGTACTTGACGTAAGGGTAGAATGTACGAACATATATGTATTAAACCTCTATTCTTGCAAACATCATCATCATCATCATCATCATCATCATCATCATCATCATCATCATCATCATCATCATCATCAACTCTGAGAGTACAGGATGGGAGCAGTAGACCGTACATCCCGTAAAGCACAAGGCAACGAAGCCTTGTGTTCAGACAGGACACGATACAGCCCCATCTGCAACCTTCACTTTTGTCACACGCCCCAAAGCTAAATAAGCCACAGTAAAAGGACGGAGGTTCGCCACTGTGATCCCCCGAACACAAAACACAAATCCCCGTCTGCAATAGTTCGACGTTCTCCTTCCTCGTCAACTCAATCATCTGAGCGCCTAATCTCATTGGCCGGGCGCTGCGCTCGGCACCCAGTCGCCTCCCTTGGAAGGGCGACACTCCCGGAGTATGCCGGCATACAAGTGCTAAAAGTAATAATGTTCGAAACAAATTATAGATCCTTATTCACCATGACAAGAACAACACAGCTGTCAACATGTCGCAGTTGTAGACTGCTTGAGGACTACCAAGACAAGTAACAGAGAAAAACAAACCAATCAACAAAATAATAAAAGGAATAATTACTAAGAAAACAGTGATAATGGTTTTTATACTGACAATTACAAACCCTAGTATCAAACCACTTTTATCAAGATACGAACAGTGAACATTTTCCTACGAAAAACCTTGTTGAGTATACCAACGGTACCAAGAGTTGATTGTAACGACCACATATACCAGAGTTGGTACAAGACTTCTCATGAGTACTAATAACACTGTCAATCAATCTGTCCATATTCATAAAATTAAGACCCATTTCTGTATGTACCACATTCAGATACACACAAAAAGTTGTATTGAATTGACTTGAATTGACTTAATACAACGAAAAGAAGACTGCAATTCTCAAGGTGGTGGCTATGAGCGATATAACATCTTGCTTTTGCTCTGGAATCAAACTACCACCGTCAGTCCCAGCTCCTCTTTGCGATATTTAGTAAACAGCCTTCCTTGCCATTCTCGGTGAAAAACATTATCAGTATATTCTTCATAATACGCGAATAGGCCGAGAACAAAAAAGAGAATGCGATCGTGTGTGCGTGTGTGTTTGTTTGTGTGTGTGTGTGTGTGTGTGTCCGTGCGTGCGTGCGTGTGTGCTTGCGTGCGTGCATGTGTATGTGTTTTATCATCTTTTTTCCCTTTTGACAATAGCACGCCACCATAGCTGCTCAACTCAGCACTTCAGCGGCAGGTGGCGGCTGTGCCGGCAGAAAGTGGCCGTTACATTTCGCACGTGCTGTTTGCCGAGACAGCAGGGACCACACGGCGGGAAGCAAAAGGTAATTTCATTTCGCCATCCTGCGATACCCACCATGTCCCCCGAGAAAGAGGGTTCGAGTTGGATCTGGGCCTCCCTTCGGGCAGAACCTATCTCCTATCTCTTTCCCCCTCGTCACAAAATGGCAGAATGATTTTCTTTTGACTGCCACAGCCAAACACAGACTCTGCTGCAAAGTGGCCAGCAAACTAGATCTGGATCTGGATGATACGTCATCCCGCGTTAGTTTACGGCTCCTGCGTAATGACGAAACGATTGGGCCGATGTTTTGGGGGGGATTTTTTATTTTGTTATTTCTCTCCTGCCGCCTATCTTCACGAGTCCGTCTCAACATTCCTCGATGACAGTGAAGCGATTTGATGGGGAGTTTAGGACCGGCACAATGATTACTTGCGTGCTTAGGCTTGAAAAGCAGCCACTGTCGGGAGTGTATGACCTTCGCCACGAAGGGTGGCTTGAGACATGTGAAGTCAACAAAGTATATAATATGCAAATATAATATCAATGTTGTAGTTCTTCGTTTGTCTTTATGTTATATGTTTGTTTGTTTGTTTGCTTAACGCCCAGCCGACCACGAAGGGCCATATCAGGGCGGTGCTGCTTTGACATATAACGTGCGCCACACACAAGACAGAAGTCGCAGCACAGGCTTCATGTCTCACCCAGTCACAGTATTCTGACACCGGACCAACCAGTCCTAGCACTAACCCCATAATGCCAGACGCCAGGCGGAGCAGCCACTAGATTGCCAATTTTAAAGTCTTAGGTATGACCCGGCCGGGGTTCGAACCCACGACCTCCCGATCACGGGGCGGACGCCTTACCACTAGGCCAACCGTGCCGGTTATGTTATATGTACCACCACTGCAATTTCTCCATGTGGGATAATAAAGTTGATTTGATTTGATTTGATTTGATTGAAAGTGATGCAAATAAGAGAAGAAAAGCAAGTCTATCTGCAGTCTATCTGTCAGTCTCTCTCTGTCTCACATGTTGTTTGTGAGATATGTGCGCTCGAGCGTAAGAGGGAGACGCTCTATTGTCTTGAGATATTGGTATTGGTACACGTTGGATTTAAGCGATTTGCGAAGGAAGCGTTATTTAATGCGCAATTCGGTGAAGTTGTTTTTTTACACATTTTTTTTTTCTCAGTAAACTCCAGTAAAATACCCGAATTAGATTATTAAATACACACACACGCACGCACGCACGCACGCACGCAAGCACACACAACACGTCTCAACACACACGCACACACACACGCACACACCCACACACACCCACACACTCACACACACACACACACACACTTTAGTGTGCGGAGTTTTCTTTGTCATTCAATTGAATGGTTGACCACTAAACTGAATACAAACTTAATTTCGAAGCGCACTGTTCTTTCTCGAAAAGACGGTGGGAGGGAAAAGGCTAAAAATAAAACTGCGTGATAGGGAACAATTTGAGGCCACTTGACATGCCCAGTCTTGGGAAACTCCGCAGCTATACGGGTCAAACTTCTGCGCAGCACAAAATCATTACCAGTCCCAACCCCTGGCCACTCCTATGTTCCGCCATTATATGTGTTCGAGGCTCCAATTAGCCCCCCATTCGGAGCCCATTCACCATCCTCTTCACAATCTGACCTTTCTTCGACCCGTGCCAATTCAGAACAAACCAAGTGGAGATAGCCGACGGAGCGGTCTGCTAAAGATCCTTCATTTCGTGGAACTCCAACCCACCCTAACACCATAGTTCCAGCCACCCTAACACCTCCACCAATCCACCCCCCTTCCACCCCAACCTCACTCACCCATCCCTGTCCATACAGTCATTCTGGCCGACAGTACACGCGGGGAAAATAATTAGCTACACTTCGCACTTCAGCGTTCAGTGGTAACACTACAGGGACTAATAGAAGCAGATGGGAAATTAAGGCCCACAACATAACGGAAGACTTTATCGATGGATGAATGGACGGGTCTATAGACGGACAGATGAATGAGCAGTCCTATTTAATGGAATGTCCAAATACCCTCATTGGGAGAACAGAGAGAAATAATGCCACTTATCTACACAAAATGTAATGGATGGCTAGATGGATGGATGCATATTGATGCCTCGATGGATGCATGGATTGTCAAAATGTATAAGGCCAATTATCTACAACAGATTCAATGCATCAAATTGATGGATGGAAGGAGACACAGACGAACAGATCGTGCAACTCGTACGCATTCATTCAGACGAAAAGAAAACAAGAAAAAAACTGGATAGATGGATATAGACAGCTGATATGGGAAGACAATCCCTCCACTTGGTCACATACCAGAAACCGACAGCCTGGCTGCTCTCTGTGCACATTGGAATTCGTGTAGGAAAAGCCACTTGCTGTGGTGACTTGTATTTTTTTTATGAATTCATTTCACCGGTGACATAAAATTCATAGAAAAAACTCCTATTCACCACAGGAATTAATTTTAGTGTTAATTTTTGGAATGTGACCAAGTGGAAGGATAGTCTTAATTATCCCATAAAAAACCTGGCCAGATCTGAGATGGTGAGTCAAACTGTTTTTTAAGCCTCCAATTAACTTAGCGAGGTCGACTACGCGATGTATACTTCACAAAGATGGCCGCACGGAGCTTTAGCGCTGAGTTTTCGGTACAAAGACATCGCTTGATTAGTCTTCGCGAAGTCGATTTCGGGCTCAATGAAGGTCCGCCTTTACGGGAAGGGAGTGCCTTTGATATCAGTTCTGCGAAAAGAATGTCGTTTCCATCAACAATAACAGAAAACACAGGCAAATCAATAACAGGGCCAGGTCTGAACAAGACGATGACACAAAGCCGACAAATCTGTGGTGAAAACCCTCCCTCCTAGGAACAGAGACATACATTATGTCTCTGCTAGGAACCAGAGGTAAAGAGACAAGACCACTGGGAATACGGCAGGGCATCGGTTTGCACAGCACTGATGAGTCAGCCTCCCTTTATCTTCCTTCGAGTCTCTTTCTTTCTAAATACAGTGGTACCTATGATGAAAGGACACCCTTGGGGCCAACAACAGTGTCCCTACATTGCAGGTGGCCTGTCGAGACAAGTTTATTTTGGTCAAGATAAATGGACAAAGGGACAAGAGAAGGTGTCCTCTCGTGGGAGGCGGGTGTCCTATCAGGGGGAGGGCCTCATATAGCAGGTTCCTGTGTATTTAATTTCTTCTGTGTTTTTTTTGTTGGTGATAAGTCACGGCTGGGTTGTTTTGACATTAACGAATTCATTGTCAAGAATGCGAGACAAATGACTCAAAACACACACACACACACACACACACACACACACACACACACACACAAAAACACACACACACACACACACACACACACACGAAAACACACAAACACACACACACACACACACACACACACACACTCACACACTCACACACACACAAACACACACACACGCACACACACACACACACACACACACACACACACACACACACATGCACACACACGGCATATTATACCAGCCATTATCTCTCAATCAGTACAACCCAAGTAAGTGGCAACGAAACACTTACAAACAGCAGAAACAAAACTTCTCAAGAAACAACAACCCCTTCCTTTGCAGTGAACTGAGACAGACAAACAGACAAGAAAGACAGGCAGACAGACAGGCAGATACATTACCATACATAGCGTTTATCTATTAGCCAGCACAATGCATCCGACAACAAAACACTTACACACAGCAGCAGCACAGCTTCCGAAGTAAGCAACAACCCCATCCTTGGTGAATGCCACGCCGTACTCCGACACTTGTACTGGCCACGGTGGCATCATGGATTGACATCCCTCACTCCGTTACGTCACAGTTTTTAACACAAGACGGTTTCGTTTGCTTTGTTCTTGAGGTTTGGCAGGTAAATCACTGTCTGCCTTTCCTTAGACAGTTTCTTTCGACTGAAAATCTCTCGTCTCCATTACTTCAACTCCCTGAATTTTTTTCTGTTATCCATTTCAGTGTTGGCAAAGTAGAGACGATGTCTTCCATCGTGGAGATTTCTTCAAAGTGCGCGAGTGAGAAGCAATGTGGCAGACTGAGACAACACAAACCATCAGGGGTGAGTTTGACATGTAAAACCAACAGGTTGATCATTATGATAGGATTTTTTTCTCTCAAATATTCCCGGCAGTCCTTACCACGGCAGGCAGAATTTTGCTCGGCCTTAGCTGACAACCATTCGACTGTTTATGGTAACTTAACTCTTCGCTCACTCTGACAAGGTTCAGTGCTTTCTCACTAGTACAAAATATGACACGGAAAGCTAGATACTGTTTTCGCTGGGGTTTGCGGGAGGATCGTCTGCTGGTATAGTAGTTGTCTCCAAAATAAGTTTGGTTCTCAATTTTGTATGTTTGTTTTTTTCATTTTTGAATTTAGGGAGACTGATATAAACACAGACGGCTAAAAAAAGAAACTCCCAATATAGAAAATGTTATGTAAATCTGAGAACACAGAGCATCTAAATGTAAAAGATTTCACCAAAACAAAAACACAATATAAAACAAATACAAACAAATAAATATCGTGCAACAAAGAAGACTTCCCCCTGCACCGGTAGAAAACATTCCATCCACAACGAAGAATTTCTTTTCGTTCAATTGCTGTGCATGACCTATACTAGGACTGCAAGAGTTGGAACTGCCTGCGCAGTAGTGAAAATTGCACGGTATCATCATCACTAGTAGCACTGCAATTATACCCCCAAAATGTGAGCATTGTTTGATGTACCCTTAATATCACGATATGCATTTGGTATGTTTTTACTCTGCAACAGTCGAAATAACCTGTATGTTGTAACTTTACCCCCATTTTGTAAGAATCTGTATGTGCATGCTAAAGTTGTATTACTAGCGCTCCAGAGATCACTGTTTTAGGAAAACATAAAAAATGTGAAAAACATATGTTGGAGTGCACATTATATCCACAAAGAGTGTTTTTTAATTCAGCATTAAGCTTATGTTGTTACTTTAAATTGTACGTGACAATGGATGGTACGTAAACATTACTAAGCAGTGCTATTTGGCATTTGTGTTTGAGAAAAGGACTCGTTAAGACGAGGTGAACAAATGTTAAAGGTAATTTATTAAAGTATTAATGCACCCTGCTATTTAAAGGCAATTCATGGATAGAAATTCTGGTTATTCCCTTCAGACGCGTAAAAACGTTCAAACCAAAAATCCCGCGTCAGACTTTAGTAATGGTCATAGTGTGTGGAGTTAAACAAAATATCAGTGGCAGCTACATTCATAATATTTTTACAGAAATAAATGTCTTATAAATAAGTATGTCATTTGTCATTAACCATATCTACCAAGGATAAGAGTACAATTATACACATTGAATTGAAGTGTGCGATAGTGTTCATGGGAGTGTGCGCGCGCACGCGCGCGTGCGTGTGTGTGTGTTTGTTTGGGGAAGCGCTATATATGTGATCTCTCTCTCTCTCTCTCTCTCTCTCTCTCTCTCTCTCTCTCTCTCTCTCTCTCTCTCTCTCTCTCTCTCTCTCTCTCTCTATCGTGTGTGTGTGTGTTTGTTTGAGAGAGAGAGAGAGAGAGAGAGTTTTAGGGGGGAGTAGGGGATAGGAAAATACATGTAAAACGGAAAGAATAGAGCAAAGAGACAGACACACAGACGGACACAAAGCCCAGCAGATGCAGCAACACGCAAGAGGTCGAAAGCGATTCAAAAGTAGCTGTGCCCGGGAAAGGACATGCACCAAAAAGTACTAGTTGCTCGGGCAAAACCATACTTCAGCGGTGAACGAACACAGAAACACAGATCCAACGAAGCAATGTGTGACTTTTCGGCTTTTGCACCCTTGGGACCCTCTAACATTATGCAGTGGGGGATCTATGGACCCTCTAATAGGGAGCGCTGTGTGTGTGTGTGTGTGTGTGTGTGTGTGTGTGTGTGTGTGTGTGTGTGTGTGTGTGTGTGTGTGTGCGTGCGTGCGTGCGTGCGTGCGTATATGTATTGCGTGCGTGCGTGTGTGTTTGTGTGTGTGTTAATTAGAGATAACGTGTACAAAGACAATCACAGATAGAAAGGGACAGAGAGAGACAGAGGAAAACAATTTTGACACATTAGAAGAGAAAGGAGAGATATACTGAAAAAGAAAAAGCAGGATTGTTAAATTATGCACAGCACTGAAATCAAGATTGATAAACAAATTACCTTACCAATATTTTTTAATGCAGGATTTCATTATCAAATTCGGTAATTTAACGTCAAAATATGTTAGAACATGTTTACTTGATTTTGATGTTCAGATTCCGAGTGCATGTATTTTTTGGAAAAGAAAACATGATATTCATTTGGAAATAAGAAACCGGTTATTGGCTGTAAAATGTAAAAAAGAAGAAAGATTACGTCTGTTGCACTGGAAGATATTGCATAGAATTTACCCAACAAATATTTTATTAGATAAGACGGGATTACGAACATCGAATAGGTGTGAGTTTTGTAAAGAATTGGACACCCTTGAACATTTCTTTTTATGGGGGCGAGGACGCCCCCATTCTATACGGATAGTTTCGAGGTTGACCATGGGCAGCGCCATTTTGTTGTGAAATACGTCATCAGTTTGTGTACACAGGAAGTTGTGACATCCGTCACCCTATGGGAGGGGTGACGTCAAAATTGTTCATCTGTAGAAAGTTGTGAAATCCGTCACCCTATGGGAGGGGTGACGTCAAAATTGGTCATCACAGAGTTTGTGTAACACAGGAAGTTGTGAAATACGTCACCCTATGGGAGGGGTGACGTCAAAATTGTTCAACAAAAACATGATATGTCGCATTGTGCAGGGTCAACTGCAACAAACTCAAACCGAGCCATTCATACCTAGCTGTATTTGAGTGACTTATATACCCGACATTTTTATTTCTTATTTTTAGCACAGGTGTAGGAAAAATCATGAACCAAAATGTTATTTATTTTCTAATTTAACATTTTTTTTACAAATATGACCATGGTCTTTTAAACATACAGTGACATTAAACATTGTTATGTTAAAAAAAAGAAAAAAGAAAAAAAGCTTTTGTGCACAAATCAGAAAATACATTGTACATTTTACCTACAGGCCAAACCGTGAGTGTCTGTGGCAAAGCCCGACCCAGGAAATTGCACTGATTTTATATTTAGATCAGAGAGAAATTGTCAAGAACAGGCGCTTGCATTTGGATGTGTCCAATGATAGTAGGTTTGGTTGTGATCAATCAGAATAATGTAGGAATAAAAATGTATGACAGTTTAGTATGATGACATGTAATTCACATATGCTGAAATATGATATTATACATCATGTAATATTATTATGGCTGTTGCCATGACCATGAAACCCAACAAAGGTTTAATGTAATGTAATTCAAAATACCAAAACCGAGCACCTATTAATCTCGTCTTTGCGCGTGAAGATTGAGGCCGTCTGCCAGTAGCGGTTAGGTCATACAGTGGAACCCCTCTCTAGCGACCTTTAAAATGTTGACAAAAATCGGTCCTTGTGGAGGAGGGTCCTTACAGAGGGAGGGGGCGGAGTCAAGGGGCCACAAAGAAAGTCAGATTTAAAAAAAAAAAGAAAACAGAGAAGTTTGAGTTGCTGACGACCGTTCTCTCTGAAAGCAAACTGCTTCGATTTCATGTTTGTCCTTGGTGTCCACCAGTTCTGGTGCATGTACTACCCTGGCCAAGTTTCCTCTCAAGACATCAAAGAGACCGCCCCAGTATACTCTACAGCCTCTGGGCGAACCACCTCTCATAGCTAAAACTGGGTCAATGACCCCTGGGAAGAAGGTCAGTGTCTATAAAAATTTTACTCCTAGGCCTGCGGCCAGGGGGGGGGGGGGAGTATACCGGTACCATTTGAGAATCAGACCAAATGAGAATTGAACCATTTGAGAACATCCTTTTTTTTCAATCACTACATCGAAGGCCTGCGGCCCGGGGTTCACATGGGTTGGTTTGTTTGTTTGTTTCAAACCCACACCCATATACACACATTTCCCATTTAAACCATTTGTCGGCCCCCTGTCGATATTTATCGACTAAGTTCCTTTTTGTTATTGCCAAGAGGTCATGAAGGGTTGGAAGGTATGTATGCTTAAAAGACTTTGTTTATACGAAAATTGATGTCAACTTAGTACTGAATGAAAAATATGTTATATTTGGTTATTTTAGGGAACATTTGAAAATGTATTATATTTATTTTTTTGAATTATTGTATTTTGATTACGAAAATGACCATTGGAAAATTTCAATATGGTAACAAGTCGGATTTGGGGGTATTAACAGAATGGGAGTTAATCCTTAGAAGTTAATTTATGGTATAATATATATATATTCTTTCTTATTAAGGTTATTATTAAGATGATATTTGTTTATTCATTATTTAAATGAAAATATAAGAATTTGATTACGAAAAGAAAAAGACCAATGAAAAAGGATGCTCCCCGCCCTGAAGCAAATAAGAAAAGAAAAAGGGCACAAAATAAGGGTTGTAGCTGCCTGCATGCAACTGAGGTTAAAAAAACAAACAAAACAACAACAACCAAAAAAGCAATATTAAATTAAAAGAGCGCCTATATGAATGTCAAAGTACATAACACATAGCAATTGTCACAACAAAATCTAGCACTGAATACAAAGAGAGTTGGAATTCTGATTCAGTGTGAAGCACCTGTTGTTCTATGACTTCATCTTCAATGAGTCTGAATTACATTTACCGTTCTGTTTCTTGGCTGAAATTAAGCCTCAACCTCTCCTATAACACAGAAATACTTGTTCTCATATCTATTTGCTTTAAAACAGCTTCTACCGGGGTTGTTTTTGATTGTTAGCATGCGCGAGTGCTTAACGAGGGCTTAATGTGTGCATATACTCATGACAATCTGTTGTGACGTCATACGCATGACGTTTTTCAAATCAACAGAGTGCGTTATGGCTGCTGAAAGTCTGACCAATTAAACATAATATCTTTTGTCATCAGTGAAAGCTTACAAAATGCTCAATCCCAAGGCAATTTGAGGGATCTTGTGTTTTACACTTTCTTTCTTTATTTGGTGTTTAACGTCGTTTTCAACCACGAAGGTTATATCGCGACGGGGAAAGGGGGGAGATGGGATAGACTGAGCCACTTGTCAATTGTTTCTTGTTGCTCCAGGGGCTTGCAACGTAGTACAATGTATTACCTTACTGGGAGAATGCAAGTTTCCAGTACAAAGGACTTAACATTTCTTACATACTGCTTGACTAAAATCTTTACAAAAATGGACTATATTCTATACAAGAAACATTTAACAAGGGTAAAACGAGAAACAGAATCCGTTAGTCGCCTCTTACGACATGCTGGGGAGCATCGGGTAAATTCTTCCCCCTAACCCGCGGGGGATTGTGTTTTACACGTCATTTGTTTTAGAGGGGTAGGGTGACGTATAAAGGTAACGTAAAAAAAAAACCACGGGGGCCCGGGTAGCTCAGGTGGTAGAGCACTGGACTTGTGATCGAGAGGTCGCTGGTTCGAATCCGGGCCGGGACGGACACGGGTCAACTTTATGTGCAGACCCAGAGACGGTATCCATCTCCCACCCCCGTGTCACCACAATGGCACGTTAAAGATCTTGGTCATTCTACCATAAGTGCAGATGGCTGATACCACCTAAACACGCAAACATCAAAAGCCGTGAGGGCGTAAAAACTCGAATCGTATAAACCAATTCATGTCCAATATAGGCAATTAAGACCTGACGGACAATAAGCCCCTTAAAATTTACTTTTACTTACTAACCCACGCGTTCAGTGTACAAACCAAGACATGTCAGTGAAAGCCAGGTTATTTCTCCAAATGTGAGTACAACTTTTGGGCACTTTCAACGGTTGATTTCGGCCTCAGAGAAGTATACGCTAGGAGTAATAGAAGAAAATTAGACATAAACTAGGAAAAATGTAATCTATTTTCAGAAAGAACACTTCATTATAACAAATTACTTGTTAAAACCTAAGGTAATTGTGTGTGCTTCAATTCTGGCTCTCTAGTTGCTAGCATGCACTCGGATTTTTTGTTTTATTAATGAAATAATACAAGTAGGCAGAAACTGAATTTCAACCTGTGTTGTATTAGAAAAACTGACATTTCTAAAATCGCCACGTTAGAATCGAGTTTATTTTGACATTTTTTACTTTAAAAATGATTGTTCTCAGTAATTAAACACATCTTATTCTGTGCATATTTTTGTCAGGGTAGACCGTTAAATGAGGCGGATAATTGCAGTGCTACAGCGAGAACTGTCACATCTCACCCCTGGCATTCCTCTCCCGCTAGACAAAGATGGACACTCAGACTCAGTGTAACATTCAACCATTGACGCAAATTGCCAGCTCGTTGCCGTCAACCCATTCCTGTCAACTATACCACAGCATGGTTTGAGGTTTTTTTCGCCAGGTAACTTCTATCTCAGTTATTCGTGTGTGTGGGTGTGTGTGTGTGTGTGTGTGTGTGTGTGTGTGTGCGTGTGTGCGTGCGTGCGTGTATGTGTGCGTGCTTGTATGTGTGCGTGCGCGTGTGTGTGTGTGTACGCGTGCGCGCGTGTGTGTGTACGCGTGCGAGCGCGGGTGTGCGTGGGTTTGTGATTTTCTTACATTTGTCTATATCTTATGTGTTGTTATTGTTGTTGCTTTCTGCCCTTATTTATCAGTTTGTGTTGAGGTGTATTATCAATGACTAAGCGCCTGGAGTCATTATACAGCCTACGGGCATTGTTTGCAAAAACTCCATTGACTAATTACGGTGTGGAAATTGAGTTATGAATAATACAGATAGTGGTGTGCGCAACTGCTTCAGGCGGCGTCGTGGTGATTAAGCTCGACAGGGAGGTAACTGCTTAATTATGACTTGCTCTGGGGAGTTAGGTTTTGGCGTGATGCCGCAAGGAATGAAAGAACTACATCCGGTACGATCTTTCTTATCACTTCGTCTATTACGACACTGTTTATACGTGTGGGATGGGGAAGGTGGGTCGTGAAGTGTGTGTGTGTGTGTGTGTGTGTGTGTGTGAGTTTTGTTTGTGAGTGTGCGTTTTGTTTTGTGTGTGTTAGTGTGCGTGAGTTTTGTTTGTGAGTGTGCGTTTTGTTTTGTGTGTGTTAGTGTGTGTGTTAGTGTGTGTGTGTTTTTGTTAGTGTGTGTGAGTTTTGTTACTAGTGTGTGTTAGTTTGTGCGTGTATGAGTGTGTGTGTGTGTGTGTGTGTGTGTGTGTGTGTGTGTTTACAGACTTGTTGTGTGCGACCGTATGTGATATGCATATATACACCGGCGACTAAATCTCTCCCCAAAATGTCCTTCGAGCGCCAGTAAAAAGCTGCGTCTCGCCAGGTGTGCAGGTAATCTTCACTTAAACAGACACAAGTGATGACACCTTCCTGACACCTGCTCAGTTTACTATTATCTGCTCGTCTCTTTCTACGCTGCTTACGAAGAAATCTTTAAGATAAAATAACCCGCTGTTTCATGCGAACAAGAAAAATTCGGTCGACAGGTGTGTGACTGTACGACTGCACTGTTATTATCTGTCTGTGTCTCCAACATTCAAAACCGCCAGAAGTAAGTCTCTCTCTCTCTCTCTCTCTCTCTCTCTCTCTCTCTCTCTCTGTCTCTCTCTCTCTCTCTCTCTCTCTCTCTCTCTCTCTCTCGCTCTCTCTCTCCTTTAATTTTTCAATTTTATCATTGTGTGTCTGTGCGTCCCAAGGACAGATTGTAAGAAAAGGCGAAGCCTTAAATCTTAATCCTTGTTAAATAAAGTTCAATTCAATTCAATTCAATTCAATTCAATTCAATTCTCTCTCTCTCTCTCTCTCTCTCTCTCTCTCTCTCTCTCTCTCTCTCTCTCTCTCTCTCTCTCTCTCTCTCTCTCTCTCTCTCTCTCCCCCCTCTCTCTCTCTTCCAGAAACACTGGAAGGGCAGATATAGGGGCTAACGGGTGTATGGGAGGGGGTTGAGAAGATTTTCCAGAGCAAATCGGAGGATCAAACTAGCGACCACCTGTGTTTTAAATCAGAAAAACCCTAACCAAAGTGAAAATACCGAAAAAGAAATCATTATGTCACTGACGTCTATTAAAGAATGTCTTGATCTCGCAAACAAAATCTTAATTAGCAACATAGTTAGTGTCATCTGCTTATACAACTCCAAGCTCGTCAAAGGAGGGACACCGAATATGACAGTGACGAAGCCAATGAAGGTTTTCATTTGCATTCTACTTGACAGCCTTCGGAGAGGCAGGTTCCAAAAGCAAACAAGAATACCATCGTAAAAGTCACGCCAAGTGCTGACATTTCAGACTGATATTTGCACTCCCCCTCCCCCCTCTCTCTCTCTCTCTCTCTGGCTCACTCTATATATTTATCTAACTCTCCATTCCTCTGAGCTTATAAAATAATTAAGGCATTTACTTTGACAGATTCTTGTAGAGAAGAAGTTAAGCGAATGAAGGGGAAGTCTGATCGAGATTTTTCAGAAAATTACAAGACTGACAGAGACAATCCGTCGATGTACGTAACGATCACTGAAGGTCTTTCTGTCTATCAAAACCCACGTTTCTGTACGATCGAGGACGAACATTTGCCCCAAACCCTACATTGAGGACACACACGGTACGAAAAACACACACACACACACACACTCACACACACACACACACACACACACACACACACACACACACTCACTCTCTCTCACACACACACACACGAACACACATACACACACACATACCAATACCATCATCATCCTTCTTTATCGACATTTCATCAATGCGAACTCTATTTCTCCCCCTATCACCCCCCGCTCCTCTCTCTACTGTTATCCGGCCTCAGCCCTATCCTGCAAAGAGGCACTCGATGTGCCAGACAGCAAAGCGGCCAGCATCGGAGAACGAGAGAGAATGGGAAATTCAGGTAGAAACCAATCAATAACAGTTCCACAGGTGCTAAGCACTGCCAGAAAAATGCCAAGCGCTTTTACAAGCGTTACAGTGATGGAGAGAGAGAGAGAGAGAGAGAGAGAGAGAGAGAGAGAGAGAGAGAGAGAGAGACGAACAGACAGACAGACAGACAGACAAGAATGAGAGAGACGGGGGAGATAGTTGAAAGAGAGATCCGGGAGAGAGACAGCGAGAGAAAGACATAGACAGAAAGGGAGGGATGGGAGAGAGAGGGACAGAGAGGGAGCGAGAGAGAGAACTTTATTGTATTTTACAAGAGAGAGAGAGAGTGAAATAGGGAGGGAGATTGTGAGACAGACAGAAAGGTAGACAGAGAGAGAGTGTGCGTGTGTGTGTGTGACAGAGACAGAGAACAAATGTTAAAATAGTGACTTGAAAATGGAACGGGAAGGTATGGGATGGTTGGAAAGAAAGAAGCGTGATTGCGTTACCGTTTTCAGTGTTGTAAAGCTAGCCGTTCACTCTCCCGAGAGCTTCGTTGTGGAGAATGAAAGGGAAAAGAAGACAGCCCTACACGCTTCGTAATCCCATTGCCTCCACCACCCAGGCATCATTACACAATCGTTTTGGTTAATAACTCTTGAAGTAAAGGAAACCTATCGTGCTTTCTAAACAATAAAGCTGCTCTCGGGAGACGGGCAAATTACCAAAAATTACCAGCACAACCTTTTAGCTTCAGTCCCGAACAAACGCCTAAATTAACGAACGAGTGGACGCTTGTTCTGCTGATAAGAGAAAGCTTCTAAACCACCCACCAACAACCCGGTGTACAACTCTCTCTCTCTCTCTCTCTCTCTCTCTCTCTCTCTCTCTCTCTCTCTCTCTCTCTCTCTCTCTCTCTCTCTCTCTCTCTCTCTCTCTCAAATATGTACATCATGTTATAATGTAGAGACTTAAATGTAAGAAAGCACTTGTGTATGCTTAGTCCATTACCTTCGAAAAATTAACATTTATCTCATGAATTAAACAGAAGTGAACTAAAGTCGCTGAGCTTGTATCGGCAGAGGTAAAGTGCAGTGAATGTAATTATTCGTGTGTCACAAAAAATAGCAAGTCAAGAACCATGTAGAAGAAAGGTGACTTATCCCCCCCTCCCTGTCTCTCACACACACACACACACACACACACACATGCACACACACACAAAAACCGCTCAGCCCGGACGTGCTCGACAGTGTGGCGTCGCAATGTTAACTTCTCTAGGGAGCTAGGTAAGCCCCCCGTGCAGCGATCACAAGGTAGATCGATGCTGAGAAGCCAGTAAGTCATCAATACTTAAAGACGCTCGCCACCCCCGTGTACGGATGTACCTATTGCCATGTTGTTGTTGTGTGTGTGTTGCTGTCCCAATGTAATTTCAGTTCTGTGTCTGTGTTTTGTTTCTCTCTCTCTCTCTCTCTCTCTCTCTCTCTCTCTCTCTCTCTCTCTCTCTCTCTCTCTCTCTCTCTCTCTCTCTCTCTCTCTCTCTCTCTCTCTCTCTCTCTCTCTCTCTCTCTCTCTCTCTCTCTCTCTCTCTCTCTCGTAAATTATTCTCACGCTTTGAAACATAGGGTCTCGTAAATTATTCTCACGCTTTGAAACATAGGGTCTCGTAAATTATTCTCACGCTTTGAAACATAGGGTTGCATCGTGGTTTATTGTTGTCCCAAATTACCGGTTAGTTCGCAAGCTTCTCGGTTGTTTTTAACTTCTTTTTTTTGTAGCAGCTTGCCCCATGCTTTCCTCTCAAAATACTACCTGTTCTTTGACATAAAGACTTACTCAATGCCAGGTATTGTCACTAAAGTGCATCGCTGATTTTCCTCTTCATGAGAAAACTAAAAAGAACAACAACAGATAAACAGATGACGCGACTGTTCCATTCTCCCCTGCTGTCAAGAGCCTTGGCGTCTTTCTCGACTCCACTCTCTCCATGCAGACACACATCTCCTTCATCATCAAGACCTGTTTTTTCCACCTACGACGCATCGCCTCCATCCGTCGCTAACTCACCCACGACGCCTGTGTCAAGCTGGTTGTCTCCCTCATCTTCAGTCGTCTGGACTACTTGCAACTCCCTTCTGGCTGGCCTCCCCGCCTCATCCATTCATGGCCTTCAACGAGTCCAGAACGCTGCTGCCAGGCTGACGTTGAGGAAGACGAAGCGAGACCACATCACCCCCCTACTTCGCTCCTTGCACTGGCTCCTGTCAACACCCGAATCTCCTACAAACTGTCCACTCTCGTCTACAAGTGTCTCAACGACTCTGCTCCCGAGTACCTTCAATCCTCCCTGGACCTGTACACCCAGCCCTCCCCTTCGTTCTGCTGCTGACCCACTCCGCCTTCACATCCCTCGCTCGAAACTCGCATCTGCTGGTCAGCGTGCATTCCCCACCGCGGGCCCCTCCGTCTGGAACTCCCTGCCGCTTGAGCTTCGCCAGAGCCCCTCTCTTGACGCGTTCAAGAGTAGGTTGAAGACTCAGTTCTTCCCGTAGCTGGCTGCGACTTTCATGTTCGACGTGATGTGTTGTGCCCCAAAAGACATTCTTGTGCTGTGCTCTGTGAGAGGTGTTTTCTTTGTGCTTAATATTATTTTGTTTGGACCTAGCTATTGATGTGTACATTGTTGTTAAACAGTTGTTTGTTGTATGTTTATCAGGGTTTGCTAGTGTGTGATAGGGTTCGTGTCCGTCTGTAGATGTTAGTTTCTTTGTTAGTCCTGTGTTGACAACTCTTCGACAAGCGCTTAGAACTGTACCCACGGAATACGCGCTATATAAGCTTCATATTGATTGATTGATTGATAAAACCCTACTGCTTCTCCGAAGGCCCAAACACACGTAAAATACTGATATAAGTGTTGGCTTGATTTCGGGTTCCCGCTGTCTTTCTTTATATTATTACTGTGTCAGGATTTAGTTGGGGGAAAACCCCATCTTATTTAAAGTAAGTACAATAGAACACAAAGCGTCAAATGATCACGTTGCATGTCGAAGGTGTTTTAGTTTTGGGGGTATTTTAAATAATACGCCTTTTCTGAAATAAGTGAGACAAAAAGCCTCCGTGTTTCGACATAATTTTCATTATTGAGCAAGCGTTAAATTTAAACACTTGTTCTGATAAATAAATACAAAATTCATCGCTTCAGTAAAGCTTTTCTGCGCTTTTTTTCTGCGCTTTTTTTTCTGCGCTTTTTTTTCTCACAAATGACAACTTTCGGATTTCTGAGAGTTCATTCCAAAGAAACGATTCTCACAGACAGAGTCCACAAGTTTAATTCAGTCATTGTTCATATTAATTAATCAAGTAATTTAATTTTAAATACAATAAATCTTGTTTATAAACTTGCTGTGCTCAACCGGTGAACAAAAAAGAGAAAGAAGAATAATATTTTAAAAAAATACCTTGACAACGACAAATGTTCTTTTCTCGTTACACTTTACTGCAGCCACACCGATTCCATCGTAAAACACACCGATCCCACGTAATGCAACTTATACTTTTAAGGAAAACAACAACACTCTTGCACCGCTTGTGTTTACTGGCGAATTGTTCGACCTGTTCGACTCAAGCGACAACACAGTTTTTTCCCTTTTCGTAATCATAACTTACTTCACATTACCTCTCGACACAATCCAACACAATCAAAGCAAAAGTTTCCCCGTGTGTCTTTTCACTTCAGTGGTTCATTTTAATTCCAAACACAACGCGAGACTGACTCCGCTCTCAACTCCACACAAAAAGGTTATTCTCAAACTAATTTGTTTCTTCACTCGGCATCACCGATCGTATTCCAAACATGACACTTTACTCCTTTCGTGAAAACAACACAGCAATCACTTTTCCATTTTCCTTTAAACTTGGCCGACTTCCGCCTTCTGTGATCGCCTTTTTGCTACTCGAACTTTACTGGCTCATCTCATTCGGAAACCAACACTCGAACCGTATGAAACTCACTCCGAGTAATCTCCCAAAACAAAGAAATAACAACAGAGAAATGTCATTTCCACCAATTCAACTCAAAACCGTTTCCATTGTTTCCAACCAATCTGATTCCAAACACATCATGTAACACTTTATAGTCAGCAGATCTCATCATCATTTCTTCTCCTTCTCCTCCCCCCACACTCTCCTCCTACCACAGGCCGCTACCAGTTGCAGTGTTGTGCGTGTGAGTGTGTGGCGGCGGTGGGCCTGTAATGCCAGAAAACATCCCAGACTGTCTGGCGCGCAAAGCGAGGCGCCTCAACCATTCACTCAGGTGGCTGTAGCTAACTCGGAGGCTCGGCCTTGCCTAGTCCGTTTTATCACCCTGACGAGTCTTCTTCTTTTTACACCGTTTCGAACTCTTCAGCGAACATTTTTCTACTTCTCGTTTCGCACGGCACAGTTCGATGTTTCAGGATCGAGTGTGTCTCGGTCAGCCTGCTCTCTCTCTATCAATGTCGCTCGGTCAGCCGTTCGCGCACAACAGTTACGCGTTGGTTTCGTAGGCTCGGCCAGCTTTGGTAAGGCGTTTTTGGCTCACGTAAGTGTAGCCTATGCGATGCCGCTAACTTTTGTCTGTCTGTGCGTGCGTGCGTGCGTGCGTGCGTGCGTATGTATGTATGTCTGTGGTAGAAACTTTAACATTTGACTGAACACCGAAATACTAATTTTACCTGGTTATTATTCAAGCAATAGCATCAAAGTATTGAAGCAATGATCAACATTTCGTCGGCACGTATGTAGTTAAAGTGTGTATCCAAAGAAAACGGCTGGTGGGTTTGGTTTTTTTTTTTTTGGGGGGGGGGGGGGGGTAAAAACAGGTGACTGGTTTGTGTCGTGTGTGGTATGTAGACCAGGTCAGGGGTCAAAGGTTAGGTCAGATCGCGTGAAGGATTGTGGTATAGATACAGTTATCACCGAGCTGCAGTTCGCCGATTCGGAGAAGACGATTTCACATTGTTCGGTTTCGTAGCTCCAGAAAAATAGATAAAGAAGATACCAAAGGAGATTTCCTACAGGTTAATCTGCACAGCGTGTTTCCAGTGTCTGCGCGAGGAAGCGCTGTCGAAAGCGCAGTGTCGATCTGGCCATCTGGCAGTCGTGTCCCCGTAAGTAGGCTACAGACAGACAGATCTAGATCTAGTGTCTCGCACTCTTGCACCGTGTCACCTATGCTTACTGTGTGTGTGTATGTGTGACGGAGTGATTGAGTTTGTGTTACTGTTTGTCGATTTCCTACGTGAGCCTTGAAGGCTTCGCCTCTTGTTAAATCATGTCTCGTGTGTACTAATTCTGCCAACACATCCAGCGAGGGTTTTGTCTTTCAGACAACGGTTTCAGTTTTAGGCCATTTATCATTACACCTTGTGTATCATCACTGTTCTCACACACTTGCTGGCCTTCCCCGTAACACTCAGTGAAATCTCCGTCTCTTTTCTCTCTTTCTCTCTCTTTGTTCTCTTCTGTCGGAGAGTTTCACAGTCTTCATAATCTTTCAGGATACTGTCTCAACTAGTCTTGTCCAATCTGGCCATTTCATCACAAACGCAACAACACAAAGCTGCCCTGGTTTTGCCGAAATATTCTCGTCATCTCCGCAGCTTGCTCAGTGAGACGAAACATTCATTTTGCCTGGCTCCATCCATTGTTTCCTCAGCTTCTGCATGTAGCCCACTCTATCTGCGACAGCTGTCTCTTGATTATTCACTCTGTACCCGCTTGATGTGTCGAATCACAGTTAGTGTGATCAGTCCATTAGCTGGCTCTGTGTGCATGTACTTCGCCCGTTTCATTCTTGGGTAGGTGCGATTTGTGCGCAAAGAGAAAGAAGGTGTGTGTTTGATCTTTTGCACAATGGGCTAGCTTAAAGACACACACCTGCCTTCTCGCCTGTAAACAATCATGTTCATCACCGCCGATCTGTCCAGGCTTTGACATGAAGTAAGAGCATCCTTCCACTTGGACACATACCGTCGATCAACAGCCTGGCTGCTTCAATTTACAGAGCACACACAAAATTGCACTTTTGCACGTAAAAGACTTCGGTCATTGTGCCAGAAGTTACTGAGTGGCTGACTACACCCAACAACGCACACACCAGGGCACCTGTTGCTGCTAACTTTCCACCAGAAGAAAGCGACCCGTATTTTCCAGAGATGGAACCCCCAAAAAAGTAATGAAAATGGAAATTAAAAAATTAAAATCAATTGAGCACAAACAAATAAACAAAAAATCCCAGTCGGCTGTTGATCTCTGGAATGTGTCTAAAGCATAGATGCTATATGATCCGAGGTAAAATCTTAGACACGCGTATGTTGAATTACAAGATGATCTACACTGGTAGGGTGGCATCTTTAAAAGGTGTAGGAGTAAAACACGAAGGCCTTTAAACCACGGCAGCCGTTGGGGATTCTATCAGTCATGCACGCTCTTCTCTGTCTGATAAACACCGTGTGTGCTGTGGTTGTTTGGTGAGACAACCGGCACGCAATGAATTCCAGTCGCTTGCAGAATGCCACGACGTTAATATCTCGCCAAATATGAGGATTTTTACATCGAAATATGATGACGGTACTGACAAAAATTAGCTGTGTGAGACAAAAAAACAAAACAAAACAAAATAAAATAAAAACACTGCTGGCGGTCTCAAGTAGCCAGTGTCCAGGCAGAACACGGCGAGGTACTTTTTATCTAGTTTTATTTCCTTCTGTTTATTTCGTAAACGCTTATCCTTGCGTGGTATTAATTTAGCTATTAATATTATGTCGGAAACAGACGGACTACTAAGGTTCCAAGATCGAAAATCCAACACACAAAAAGATTAGTTTATAAAACGTTTAATACGGGTCGTCGACCTAATAGCCTTTGTAATGGACATTAGACATAGTCATAAAACAAACAAAAGAACCTACCTCAGTACTTTATGCAGCGCTTTAGCCCTACTCAGCTAAGCTTTCTTATCTGCATCATAATTGTTGTTATATCTGTCCACTACAAGGACCAATAGGTCAACGTTCTCGTGAATGTTTTCATTTGTCTATAATTAAACTTTCCACAAACTATCTTACTCGTTGTGTTAATTCTTTTTTAACTCCAGCAAACACCCGCGCACGCAAGCATTTACTACAACCCACAGGAAGACCCCATCAACAAACTAGACCGGAGAAGCCAAACCACCATTTTCCGTCTAAGGACAGGGCACTGTGGACTGAAGAAACACCTCAAGAGACTGGGCCTTGCGGATGACGCACACTGTGAATGTGGCTCGGAAGAGCAAACTCCGGAGCACATTCTCCAGAACTGCCCCCATCTAGAGACAATACGCCAGAAGTTCTGGCAAGAAGAGACCAGTGTTGGAGCCAAACTCTGGGGTCCTGCCGACGAACTGCGCAAGACTGCGGACTTCCTGGCAGCCACTGGTCTGAGGATCTAGCACGGCCACCAACATCGAACGCAGAAGAAGAAGAAGAAGCAAGCATTTACAGGAAAAATAAACCAAAAAGTTTTGAAACTATGGTATCTTTCCTAGACAAGTCGCAATGGCAAAGCAAATTGGCACGCAACGATCAGTTACCGCTGTTGCCTGGTAACTAGAATAAGTCACGAAAATTGAGCTTGAAACCAGTGTCAAACTTTTATTTAAAACCATACGCAGCGCTGTTACTCGCTTGAAATGCCAGGGGGAATTCAATATGTGTGTTGACACAGAAAGCAGAACAATCTCTGAAATAAGGTGAAACTCGATCTTACTTGATCCAGCTACATTGCAGGCAGGTCGATATTATGTAGTCTCAAAGAACAGTAGAGACGGTTTATGCTGTCAACAGTCTACGCTGATAAACGAGCGAAAAGTACCTACATGACTTACAAACCGAGTTCAATCTAAAAGAGATACCGTCTATTGATCTGACCACTTCATCACGTAAACTAACAAGAGAATGAACTCAGTGGAAGTTACCCAACGCAGCCATTACAAAAAGTGCTGTTTCTTTGCCATTCTTTACGACATTTTGAGCTTTTACAACATTTGCTTTTTTTTGCAGTGTTGGCAGTCCTCCACCACGGTTGCATTATTTGTGACGCAGAATCTTATGGTGTAACTAGGGAAGCGACCCGAGGGCCTTCATTTTCCTATGTATAATCAATGGCCGAGTTTCAGCGTCAAGTGTCAAATCTTGCATTAGCAGAATTCATTGCATCCATTTATAATTCATCAGTCGTGTGCTTGTTGGACCCGTTGATGGATTAAGAAAATACTTCAGAGCCTTGCAGTTTCTACAGTTCCAGCTGAAACATAATGGCGACTGACACGAGGCACCGTCTTGTTAAATGTTTTCCCGTAACAATGCACGACTGCAAACCATCGAGGATGGCAGTGGTTGCAGTTACAGATCACCTGCAGATTTCATGTTCAACGATAAGGAATCGTTCTCATGTGAACTATCGCTCGAGTAAGAGATGCCCGCAGCTGACCCGAAAGAGGTCTTGCAACGATGTCCTGACAATAAACCAAATAGCCTGGACCGCCAACTCGTCACGTGACCCTTCGAGGTTACGACGCTCGACTTTCAGGGGCGCTTAGCGTCCGGTTTGAAAGGCCAGCGATTCGAAGACAGTGAAAAGAAAGCACGCTCCAGTTATTTGTGACAATGGGAGGTGACAATGAACTGGATTTTCCAAAACTCCAAACTAAACTTAACAAAACTCATCGAAAAACATGTTCCATATGCACTTTAGCTGAGTTTATTTTAGCATTTTCAGAACTTACCTCGGCAATTTCGTCCATGTTTACAATCGACACCGGATATGACCTCCCCTTGATTTCTGAAAGGCCATGTAAGCGTAGGTTCCTAAATGCGAGAGGCCGCTACCTCGTAATAGAGAGAAAGAGCGGAGAGAGAACTAGTTGGCGGTCCAGGATAAATGGTCTATGGTTCACACACAAACCAAACCGGTCCAACAACAACACGTAAAAACAAGTCGCGTAAGGCGAAATTACAACATTTAGTCAAGCTGTCGAACTAACAGAATGAAACTGAACTCACTGCATTTTTACAGCAAGAGCGTATACTCGTAGCATCGTCAGTCCACCGCTCGATGCACAGGCAGTGACATTGACAAGAAGAGCGGGGTAGTAGTTGCGCTGAGAAGGATAGCACGCTTTTCTTTATCTCTATTCTTTTTAACTTTCTGATCGTGTTTTTAATCCAAACATATCACATCTATATGTTTTTGGAATCAGGAACCCACAAGGAATAAGATGAAATTGTTTTTAAATCGATTTCGGAAATTTTATTTTAATAATAATTTTTATATTTTTAATTTTCAGAGCTTGTTTTTAATCCGAATATAACATATTTATATGTTTTTGGAATCAGAAAATGATGAAGAATAAGATAAACGTAAATTTGGATCGTTTAAAAAAATTTTAATTCTTTTTACAATTTTCAGATTTTTAATGACCAAAGTCATTAATTAATTTTTAAGCCACCAAGCTGAAATGCAATACCGAAGTCCGGCCTTTGTTGAAGATTGCTTGGCCAAAATTTCAATCAATTTGATTGAAAAATGAGGGTGTGACAGTGCCGCCTCAACTTTTACAAAAAGCCGGATATGACGTCATCAAAGGTATTTATCGAAAAAAAGAAGAAAACGTCCGGGGATATCATTCCCAGGAACTCTCATGTCAAATTTCATAAAGATCGGTCCAGTAGTTTGGTCTGAATCGCTCTACACACACACACAGACAGACAGACAGACAGACAGACAGACAGACACACACACACACACACACACACATACACCACGACCCTCGTCTCGATTCCCCCCTCTACGTTAAAACATTTAGTCAAAACTTGACTAAATGTAAAAATGGGGGCAAAAATAAATAGAATTTTTTTAGATTTTTGAACTAGTAACAAAAGGAAAAACCCCACGAGATCCCCTTTGTCACATTGTTTTGTTTGCACGAGTACTAGTTGTTAGTCTGTTCCCAGTAGACTCCTGTCCCTCGCGGCTGACTGCACGTGCTATTGATTGATGTCGCTGCTGCCTGGCTTTTGTTCTCGCACACAACTGCATGTGTGTGCGTGTTTGTTTGTTTCATCTTCTTCCGCTAAAATGACTTGTCAGGTGCGTCGCTCTAATTATTGTCTCCCCCAACCAGCCGTTTCGTCTGTTTTGTTCAAATATACTGTCAGGTGTGTCTCCTCCAAATGTTTTCATTTTCTTTCTTTCTTTTTTTCTTTTCTTTGCAAAGTCGTTTTTGTTATGGTTTGTTTTTCTTCTCTGTCTAACACCATTGGTGCTCACAGTTTGCTTTGTGAGCTACATTTCGCAATGCAAAATAATGCAGAAAGTCGAAAGCTATGCGAGGGTTGATTAAAAAGGTCTTGGACTCTATATAAAGAAACAACAACTGCACAACACCAAGCCGTCTTCGGTGCGAGGGTTGATTCTTTAAAAGTGGTCCACCGAAGAGATACAGGACATCAACTGACGACACCTAGCTGTCTGGCTGCTACTTTGGAGATTAAACGCACACACCTTGCCTGTTATCTGTGTATGTAAAGATCATCCTTTCATTGTACAAAAACTGTAAAAGTCGTCATAACCTTCTTGCACAGTACCGCAGAGCCATCTTTAGATGACCACTTTTTGATGTGAGTGTGAGTGTGTGTGTGTGTGTGTGTGTGTGTGTGTGTGTGTGTGTGTGTGTGTATGTGTGTGTGCGTGCGTACGTGCGTGTGTGTGTGTGTGAGAGAGAGAGAGAGACAGAAAGAGAGAGACATAAAGCAACAGAGAGAGTGTGTCTTTGTGTAAATAGCAGAGATGGAGAAGACACTGGGATATCGGAGGTAGTATGCGCAAGTATCAAGCACAAAAAGAGGGCAGGAAATAGCTGCAATATTTGTGCATGATGCTTATGGTAGTGAAGGAGTGCACCTGACTTTCACGCTGACACTGAGGGTGTGCAGGTGAGAATTTGCTCTGCACGTGCATACGCTGTCATACGTTATGTAGGGCTGGTGCGGGACAGACAGACAGACAGACCGAGAGATACAGACAGAGACAGAGACAGAGAGGAAGTCAGGCAGACAGAAAATCCGAATGAGAGAGACAGAGATAACACAAAACCCTTCATTACACTGAATGAATACGGTCTGCAAGTACACACGCTGTCATAGATTATGTAGGGCTGATGCGGGACACAGAGAGAGAGAGAGAGAGAGAGAGAGAGAGAGAGAGAGAGAGAGAGAGAGACAGACAGACAGACAGACAGACAGACAGACAGACAGACAGACAGACAGAGACAGAGCGAGACATAGAGACAATGATAGAGACAGACAGAGACAGGGAAAACGAACGAACGAACGATCTTTATTACTCAAGGGTGGAGATTTTAGGCTGACGCCTAGTCTTACAATCTGTCCCTGCTAAAACTTAGACATAAAATGGTGACAACTAAAAACACACAATTGCACACAGACACAAAACAGAGGTTGAAGATGTCAACACTAAACATAAATAATTACAAAATACACCATTACCTATACGGATATCTACCCCAAAAGAAAACATTGAAAATTACATGTCAGGATAAAGCAAGGGAAAAGGAGACAGGTGATGATGATGATGATGATGATGGAACTTTATTTTTCAAAGATAGAGGTTTAAGGTTACAAAGAGAGAGAGAGAGAGAGAGAGAGAGAGAGAGAGAGAGAGAGAGAGAGAGAGAGAGAGAGAGAGAGAGAGAGAGAGAGAGAGAGAGAGAGAGAGAGAGAAAGAAAGAAAGAGAGAGAGGGAAAGAGAGAGAGAGAGAAAGAGAATTGACTTGAACTTTATTTAACAAGGATTAAGATTTAAGGCTACGCCTTTTTTTACAATCTGTCCTTGGGACGCACAGACACACAATGAGAGAGAGAGAAAGAGAGAGAGAAAGAGAGAAAGAGAGAGAGAGAGAAAGAGAGAGAAAGAGAGGAGGTA